>NC_089755.1:45452620-45530120 GCF_040412425.1 Macrobrachium rosenbergii
AGCAAAATTTATTTCATTCTAATCTTTAAATATTGAAATTTGGGGTTTATCTCGTAAAGAACACTTTCAATTAATGGAGATGATGAAAAAATGTCCTTTAGAAGTTTTGAAAAAGTAATTTTTGCCCTCTCTGCTTTCCCACCGAAGACACAACAGTTTGATGTTCGTGCTCTTAATCGAAAATTTTGTACTTAAAAGTTTGTGCAGACGTTTGCATTACTCGTATGTTACGTAGAATATCAGAAGCCTCTCTCTCTCTCTCTCTCTCTCTCTCTCTCTCTCTCTCTCTCTCTCTCTCTCTCTCTCTCTCTCTCTCTCTCTCATAATTATATTTGCTCTCCATTATTGTTCTACATTATTAGCAACACTCGTTCTTTCTCTCTGGGAATATTAATTACACATCTTACCGTATGGTGGGGCCCGACGTCATTAGAAAGACAAACTGTTTCCCGTTGAGGGGGAAGTAGCTACGCCTCTTGAAATGGACGCAACTGGACGCGCTTGCAGGGTAATTATTACCCCCCCCCCCCGGGGGGGTTGGTAGAGGCCGCAGTGGCGGGCACCCTATCGTCTCCATACCCTTATAATGATCTCGAGCCGCGATGATAAGATCTCCCACCAAAAGACGTCGTCGTCTCCCACCTTATGTTGGATGCATCGCCCAGGTCCTTCTCCGCAGCAGCAGCACAAAGGATAAAGGATTTCGTTGAAGGTAATGGGTGCTGGCGTTCGGATTTGGAGGGAGCGCAGGACAAAGGCATTGTTTGGGGGCGGTTGGTGGTGCTTGGGAGGAGTGCTACGCCGGAGGTCATCTGTATATTGCCTTTTATTGTACTTTATATTCTCTTATGGGTCTAATTCCCTTTATTTTGTCGTACAGGCGTTTCTGGTAGAGTTTTATTAATTTTTTATTATTTCTTGTTCCGTAATGAATGTGCAGTTCAGATAATATTACTACAATTATTTTCCAGTGGAAATGGATCTTTCCGATGTATTTGTAATGAGTTTTTATTTTTTTTTTTTTTTGTCTCGTTCCATTATGAATGTGCAACTGGAATAAAATTATCATGATTATTATTTTCCAGTTGAAATGGATCTTTTGACGCACGGGCATTTCTGATGTATTTGTAATCAGGTTCTATTTTATGTCTTGTTCCATTATGAATTTGCAATTGCAATGATATTACTATCACGCTTATTTTCCAGTTGAAATGAGTCGCTGACATTTACGTTTTCAGAGCCTTTTCGACAGCTGGTGGAAAGAGACGAAATTAGATTTCGTTAATAGTTGAAAAAAGACTTGCTTTGCAAGGGGGAAATGGTATATCTATTCCGGACATCTTGCAAACGTTCTGTTGCGTCATTGTTCAACGACGGGACATGTCAATAATCTACTGAGGTAGTCACGTTAAAAGAAGGGAGAGGTCGCCCAGTACGACCTGGTGTATTAGACCTGTTAATTTAACTTCATGCATACGACCTACTGCGTTAGTTCGGTTTGAAGACGAATGAAAGACAAATGCACGAAAACTGCGGCTCTGTAATGTCACGTAAATGGTGTCTTCTTAGCCGTCGCGAGTATTGATGGCTAGTTAGCGTGATGGAAGGAGTAATTAGCAAAATTGTGAACACAAGATAATCGGGTAATCTGTCTTGAATTTTCAGGAATCTCATTTTTCGTATTTTGGCTTGCTTAGAATTTATTCGAATTGAGGCGTAGCAGTCAGGAAATTTTATTGTAATTAGAGGTGACAGAGATTAAGAAAATCTTGTAGCGTAAAATTTATATATATATATATATATATATATATGTATATATATATATATATATAAATATATATATATGTATATATATATATATATATATATATATATATATATATATATGTGTGTGTGTGTGTGTGTGTATATGTATATATATATATATATATATATATATATATATATATATATATATATATATATATATATATCTTGAGAATAAAGAAGGTTTCCGATGGAAACTGAGACAAATAAACTTGTAACGTACTAACAGAAACAAGCAGGGTCGGAATAAATAGAAAAACTCCTCCAAGTATCGAAAACCTACACGTAAATTATCTCAGTACTTGTTACGAAATATAAAAAATTTAATACCTTAACACAGGTACACCGAACTTTCAGGTTTGTCCTGGAACTTTACGATATTTCAGAAAGGTACAGAATTTTTCTGTTAGTATTTTCAGGTGTAATCTTTTAACAGTATTTTCAGGTGTAATCTTTTAACAGTTTTTCATTTCATAGTAATGTATAGAAATTTATTCAGTTTTATATGCAATTCGACTGAACAGATCCTTACAATTCCGAAAACGTTAACAAATCAATAGTAAAACTGAAAGAGGTATTCCAGTTATATGTGCGTCACTGACTTTAGGCAGGCAAGAGTTTTATAAGTTTTTATAATCCCAATGCCACTGTATAACATTTTTTTCAGAATCGATGAACACTAAAAACTCTTCATTCAGTGATGCGAGAACTCTGTATAAGTTAGTATAAAGTAGGTGAAAATAGACAGGATTTTAATATAAATGTAGAAGCACAGAGTGAAGAACTTGTAATTACAGAATGCGTTCGTATTAGATTGAAAAAAAAAAACACACACACTTGAAATTCAGGTGAAAGCACATTCCTTTGGACGGTTTTGTAAACATTATGTTTTTATCTTTTTAGTATCGTTAATATTTAAGTTTTATTGTGTATAATTGAGTTTTTATATGGTGATTATTGCACACCTCGGTATTTTTCCAGTTTTTTTTTTTTTTACACCACGCGAGTGTAGAAATGTCAAATAAATAATTAGAATGGTTTTAAGGTTTAGCTTGCGATTCAAATGGACCAGTTCACTGAGGTATCTGAGATGAACACTAGATGCAACTATATACATTAGAAATAATTAATATTCCGTGTATGGAATCTAATTCATATTCCTATAACATTTCACTTTAGGGCCGATGGAAGGGCAATCTACCCAAAATCCTTAATGAACCCCTAGTTCACAGTACTAGAAAAACGGATATGGGTTAGGCGAGATGGAATGCCGTTTCTAGAACAACTTGAAGAAAAAAAAAAAACTGCAAGGATGAGGGATCTTGGGAAGCATTCCACGGCCTGATGGTTGGTGGGATAAAACAGTTACGGGCCGGCCATTCCTGGAATTGTCGACCTCCTCCAACTTGAATGAGTGTGAGAGATGGTGGGAAGGAAATGCTTTGTAATGTGGAAGGGAAATGTGGGAATTCCAATTGATTCCAGATAGCCTGGGTAACAAGAACATTGTCGTTAGCAGGGTATGTTTTTGCGTACGTTGATAAACGGAGCAAATCAAAACGCAGAAATGGTATTTGGTCAATTTGATTTCCAGCTGCATAGTGGTCAATCACCGCTTATATCAGACCCGTACTGCATATTGCAGGTTTTAGGAATGCTATGTTTTCGTAAGTACGGCCATAAATAACTTTCATCTCTCTTCTTTTACCTGACATCCAACCTTGCCAGGATAAGATTAGAATGGTTATCGGTGAATGAAAATCTGGAATATATTCCCATTCTTGCGTTTACGTTTCCTGATCGTTATAGCCTTCTGTTTTTGAAGAAGCGCAGCGTTCGCTTGTGCGTTGCTTTTCCTGTCTGTAAAGGTCTTGAAATTGTCCTATAAACAATCTTCAGGACACAAAAGAACCACTTGACAGTATGCGATATAATGCTAAGTCGAATAATATAATGACTATGGCTTTTATGCCAGATTAATAAAATGAAAATGGTAACGGCTTCCCATTAGCAAAGGGAATTGTTTGCCAGCTAAGGACACAGACATTAATCTCATCATTTTTCTTGAGAGCATTCATTATTCTCAGTAACCCAGTCGAAGGATTCTCCTCTTCTTCCTTCGTGATTTATGAATCATCTTTATTGATGTTTTTAACCTTTTTTTAATTAATTAGGTTTCAGATATATTTTACTAATTAGTGGAAAGGCTTGCGGTTTCGTTAGAGCCTCTTTGGTATGAGAATGCTTCAAAAAAAAAAAGAAAATAAATAAATAAACGGTTACTGTGAATCATCTTTAGTGATGTTTTAACCTTTTTTTAATTGGTTTAGGTTTCAAATATATTTTACTAATTAGTGGAAAAGTTTGCGGTTTCGTTAGAACCTCTGAGGTATAAGAATGCTTCAAAAAAAAAAAAATAAATAAACGGCTACTGTGAATCATCTTTATTGATGTTTTTAACTTTTTTTTTAATTGATTTAGGTTTCAAATATATTTTACTAATTAGTGGAAAGCATTTTTTTGAAAATGCTTCCAAAAAAAGAAAAGGGGGCTTACTGTAAGTGAGGCGAGAGATTCCGCTATTTTCATTTCTAAGCTGATATAATTTTTTTTTTTCAATTCCATCTCAAGTTAAATGACATTAAGTTGCCTATTCCGACGGCTCTTGCATAGTGGAAAGAAGGAAAGAAAAAAAACCCGTTTTGAAAGACGACCCGATCAAAATGGATTTACTAATGTCACGTCTCTTGTTTACGTAAACTCTCTTGTGATTCTCTTATTAATTCAGAGGTGTGAGATTTTGAGTCTCTCTCTCTCTCTCTCTCTCTCTCTCTCTCTCTCTCTCTCTCTCTCTCATATCTAATCTGAAGGGCGAAAAAATAGCAGAACGCTGCAAAAACACGCTAAAACTTTCAGTGGCTGTGACATCAAGTGGCGTTGACGTCATCAGAGTAACACCGCTCGCAAGTTTGCGCGCGGGTAGGCACGCACACGGACACGCACGCACGCACACGTACTTATTCATTCATTCGTGGCAGAGGGATTTACAATTTTCATGCAGTGGCGGACGCGATGACTTATTTTTTCCTCGCACTGAATAAAGGCCGATGTCAAGAGTTTCGCATAACGCGTGACGTCGCAAAGTGTATGGTCATTATAGCATCCGTTGATTGAATCATCTGTTGGAAAACGTCATTGCTGATGTATATCAGGGAGGACGGCGAAGAGAAGATGATGGAAATTAAACGTTTGGCATCTCTGTAAAGTTCGCTCTCACTCTCTCTCTCTCTCCCTCCTCCGTCTCTCTCTCTCTCTATCCCCCCACTAAATCCTCCTCCCGCCAGCTTGTCCTCCTCCTCCTCCTCCTCCTCCTCCTCTTCTTCTCTCACTCTTCCCCTACCCCCACTCCTTTATAGTGCGTCCCTTACGCAATTCGCCTCTCTCTCTCTCTCTCTCTCTCTCTCTCTCTCTCTCTCTCTCTCTCTCTCTCTCCTCTTTTTTCGTTGTTGCTCATGCCACCTTTTTTACCGTTGATCTAAAAGGATTCACCATCGTCATTCTGTAGATTAAATTTGTTTTCATCTGTGCAGGAGATTACAGTTTTGAATCGTCTATCATTCGCAGAGAAAACGGCAGAATCGTCAGAGAGAGAGAGAGAGAGAGAGAGAGAGAGAGAGAGAGAGAAGAGAGAAGAGAGAAATGTTTCTAGTCGCTATTATGTTTTGTTTTTGTAAGATCGTTGTATATACCTTAAAACAGGATGTCTGAATGTATGTATATATATATATATATATATATATATATATATATATATATATATATATATATATATATATATATGTGTGTGTGTGTGTGTGTTTGTGTGTGTGTGTGTTTGAATTTGAAACAATGTTTAAAAACACGTGATGAATACAGGCAACCGAGAGAGAGAGGATATTCATATGCTAGTACACAACTGCCTACCATTGCTTACTCTGGTTATATTTTTCTGTATTTATCATATATTCTGCGTGTTAAGGGGGAGAGAGAGAGAGAAAATATATCTTGCCTTTGTGGGTACGTGCTTCTGCGACTGTAGGTTGTGTTTGTGCGCTTTGTGCGTTTGTGCGCGTGTTTGTGAGTTCGTCGCCTGAAACTAGTTTTGGTTGAGGTCGTTTCTCTTGAGGGCAGGGTCAGCTCTGGCTGAAGAAGTCCCCAATTATGATATTTTCAGTCGCAAAAGTGTGATTGTTTTAGCGTGGCCGCCTCGGCGCTGTCTTGGCTTGGCTAGTGTTCGCATTTAGCTCGGGTGGGTTCGATGGGGGATTTTTTTTTTATTAGGAAATTCACGACGTCTTGAGATTTTCTGAAATTGATTTGGGAGATGTTGACAAGAACGCTGACGCACACACTCTCTCTCTCTCTCTCTCTCTCTCTCTCTCTCTCTCTCTCTCTCTCTCTCTCTCTCTCTCTCAGGCACATTTATCCGTTTGAATTTTAACATAATATTCGCATCGTTATAAGATATCAATTTACCCACTGAAGGATTGAGATAGAACATTACATTGATATAAGAAATCTGTTTACCCATAGGAGGATTGCTATATACAATGAGCAAAAGACTTTGTACTTGATCATTTTGTAATGCCTGTACTTGCCTGTATTTGATCATTTTGTAATGCCTGCACTTGAATTTGAATCTCTCTCTCTCTCTCTCTCTCTCTCTCTCTCTCTCTCTCTCTCTCTTCTCTCTGTTACTTAATTAATTACCTGTCTTAAAACTTGAATTCCCCCTCTTGTCCCCCTGAAGTCATGTTCATTATCAACTCTCTATTCCAACTTTTGATCGCTTCTTAATTTGAGAGTATTCCCTCTTCCTATTTATCTATTCGTACCATACTTCCTCTATATAATTACACCCCGGGATGGCCTCGCCTTCTCCCGAGAAGCCTCCTCTCTCTCTCTCTCTCTCTCTCTCTCTCTCTCTCTCTCTCTCTCTCTCTCTCTCTCTCTCTCTCTCTCTCTCTCTCTCTCTCTCTCTCTCTCTCTCTCTCTCACTTTTGTTTTGAGATATAAACGGTTGGAAACGCTAGGTGAGCGCATGCTTTTGCTTTTTTGTTTTTTAGAAATAGATTGATCTAGTTTGTCTTTCTCGTGTTTAAGAAATGAATGATTGGAAACTCACTCTCTCCCTCGCTTGTCCGTTTTTTATGTTTAAGAAATAAATTATATGTGCGGTCTCTCTCTCTCACTCTCTCGTTTGCTTAAAGGCAAGATTTTTGTGTGAGCCCCCATCACTCTTGTATATGGTACTTCCTATCGTTATTTCTTCTTTTTCCCCTCTGTACCCTCCCATTTCTTTGGAGGTCGCCCCTTTCCCCTCCCGTCCCCTCCCCTCCTCTCCCTCGCCGAACCCGGAGGTTGAGTGGCTGTTGTTCGTCAGTGAAGCGATAGAAAGACCTTGTGTTAATTTATCACATGAGGAAAAGACTGCATTAGTCTTACCATGTCTTCGATGGCTTGTGGGATGAGGGTGGAGAGAGAGAGAGAGAGAGAGAGAGAGAGAGAGCGTGTGTGTGTGTTTGTGGAGGAGGATGAGGAGGGGTAGGGGGAGGAATGAGAGGGGCTTGGGAAGGCCAAGAAGTAGAGGATGGATGGTTACAGTGGAGGCATGGATGGTTGTTTTCGCGTGGTTTAGGGGTTCTGAAGGGGGAGGAAGATGACTATGTGGTCGAAGGGCTGAGGTCCTTTGGTCCTGGGGACGGGAGGGAGGGGGAGGTGTCCAACCATTGCTTTTGGGGGTCAACTTCTGGTTTTGTTGCTAGGATCTGTTGCAGCTTTTTCACGTTTGTTTTTGCCATACGCATGCCAGTGTGTTGTGTATATAATTTTGTTTTTACAGAAGCATCCAGACGTGATATATGTGTTTTGAGAATAATATATTGTTGGGGGGAGGGGGCGCTGGGGAGCTTGTATACACGCGTACCCACTCACGCAAACGTGAATGTTTTTGTTGTGAGAATGTGGGTTTCCGGATACGTACATATCTAAACACTCAACATTCCGAGGTTATATGCACGAGTATTCTCCCGTGCCTTCAGTGTTCGTAGTGAATGTGAATGAGTGCGTTTGTACGAATATGAGTGTGTATTCATAATCAGCCAGTACTATGATGAGTAAATGTGTTCATTTTCACACCCACATTTAAATTAATATGCAAGCATTTTCATATTTTGAAAACCGTCATCCTCCTTCAGTTGTAGGAAAAGTTGACGTTTATAATCACCAGCAAGTTACGAAAACTGATGTTTGTACGTGGAATAGCATACCTTTTTGGACAAAAGATTTCTAGTAGTATTTGCGCATGCGTATGGAAAAACGAAGCTATGCTCTTAGTAGGATTGTTTTTACAAGCTGAAGGAGAAACGTATGTGTGTTTCGTTGAGCCATTTTCACCAGGAGGGTGTCGCCAAGGGAAAATGTACTGTAACTGCAATCGCTGCCAATTTCATTTTTGAACTGCGCACTCGAGGATGAATCCCTTGTGGATTGCCTGGCTTTGACTGCTGTTTTCTATTCTCTGGAGCCATTCTAGAGGATATGTGATGTTATTAAACAAAAATTCATCTTAGGTAGACAGCTTACGAGACGGGGTTAACACTTGAAGCGAAGTTACTTTCAGTTCTTCAGGAAAGGTTACAAGACCCGAGTAAATTAGGTGACCTGGATAGTTAGTTCCATGACCAGGCAGAGGCAGAACAGAAACTGACGCCGAACAGAGCAGTCAGGCTTTTGTCATTCTAAACGGAAGTCGTAGAATTGACTGTGCTGTAGTGAATCGACCCGGATCGACATTGCTCCAACTCGACGTTGGAAATTGCAGTGTTTTGAGTAATAACAATTGATGTGTACAGCATAAACAGTTGATATATGTTGAGTAACTGCGTTTGTATTGAATAACAATTGGTGGGTAGCAAATAACCGCTGGTTTATGGTGCATAACTTGATTTACACGTAGTAAGAGTGGTTTTGTTGGTTTAACTGAATCAGTTACTATTTATGACATGACAGTTGATCGTGTACTAAGTAACAAAATAGTTTAGTGTAACAGTGGAATTTCCCCGAACAACTTAATGATGTTTATGGCAAAACAGTCGAGTTTTTTGCACTGAATGGATATTAGTATTTTTGTCATAACGGCTGGTTTATTGCGTATGTAAGTTTTTTTTCCAAAACTGTTGCTCTTGGAAAAACCGGCGAGGTTGAGGGGTTGTGATAACAGATCCCTAGGCGAAAGACGTGGTGTCATTTAAGCTGGGGTCCGTTGCTATTTTCATAAACGAATGCTAGTTTCGTCGAGAACTTTAAAGTATATGATTTCCATGCAGCAGATCGACTTGTATAAACTTTTTAAATGAGTTGTTATTGTTATTTTCGCTTCATTTTCTTGTAGGTACACAGAAACTTTTTTCCCCCCCCAGAAAACTTTTCTCTTGCAAGTGAAAATATTGATGTGTTTCTGCCAAATTCTTTACTGTCGACCTCTTGAGTATGACCTTGACCTTGGTCTCTTCTGCACCTCGGCATCTTTAGGTGAGTGTGCTTTCCTAATACGAGTTCCCTGTCTCGTAGTGTAAGTCCAAAAGCTTCGCCTTTACTGGACAATCAGGGCTTGACAGTAAACTGGGAATATAGACAAGAAAAGCTTTAGCCTTACATATATTTCAGTATCTTGTTCAATGTTTCAGTACCGAGGACATCCTTTTTTGCTTGGCTGTACAATAAAAGATGATGTTGATTTACTTCATTGTGCTCCCAATGCGTTGTTTATATTTATGGATGCGGACGGATAGTAAAAGTTTGATCACTTGATTTTATACAATGTATATATATATACATATATATATATACATACATATGTATATATATATTTATATATTTGTATGCATACAAATACATACCCATACATAATATATACATACATACATACACAAACTACCGTATGTTAATGGAAACGTCTTAATGCTAGAGAAAATATACACATGTACACATGTACGTATTGAGAGAGAGAGAGAGAGAGAGAGAGAATAAATTCTGATTAGAAATGAATGGAAGGTTTTTGAAAGAGTGATTTAGTGTTGGTAGGTAATGGCTCTACAGTAGTTCCCTTTGAGAGAAAAGGAGCCGCCGATGGTGATGAGGGGTCCCCCGGTGTGTATTGGGGCGGGGTGGGGGAGGAGAGAAGGGGGTAAGGCACCCCTCTATCATCTTTATCTCCATCGCATACATCTTGCTTTCGTGGTTATCGCTGGCAATTTATTCTCACATCCTCAGTCCTATTGGTTTAGGGATGGCAAAGAAGCTAATGGTGCTATGTCAGAGAGAGAGAGAGAGAGAGAGAAATTGTAAGTTCTCGACAGAAAAATTTAAGATCGTTATCGGAAGAAGGAAACGAAACTTTTAGAGAGAGAGAGAGAGAGAGAGAGAGAGAGAGAGAGAGAGATATTGTGCACACAATAAGTTCTCGACGGAGAAATTTAAGATTATCTGAAGAAGGAAACGGAACTTTTATTAGAGAGAGAGAGAGAGAGAGAGAGAGAGAGAGAGAGAGAGAGAGAGAGAGAGACATTGATATTGTGTAAGTTCCGACAGAAAAAAAATAAGATCGTCATTTGAAGAACGAAACGAAACTTGCGGAATAAATAATGTAAGTGTGTTTAGTATGGAGAGAAGGCAGGTAGGAAGGAGTGTGTTCGAATTTGGGAATATTACACGAAAAATGCAACGAAATAAGATTAAAGAAATCGCTTACAGGAAAGAGAGTGAGGTAGAAGTCGAGTAGAACGAAGCCACTTGATTGTGGTACGGCAGGAAAGCCGAGGCTAGGCATTTGAAGAGACTTGCAGAACCACCAGGTAAAGTTGTATTTTCGGGGAAAAAAAATTGTGCACGCTTTCTCTCTCTCTCTCTCTCTCTCTCTCTCTCTCTCTCTCTCTCTCTCTCAGGATATGTTAAGATGTGGAGAAGGCTATTTTTTCCAGCACAAAACCATATGGGCGTTCAGTATAAGGTAAAGAGAGAGTGAAGATTAAGATATGATGATAATGATTATCTAATCCACTCTTCCTTGGCCCATATCCCGACTAAGTTTACATATATACTGCTGTGTTCAGATTAAATTTTTACTTTTACTCCTGGTAAGTTCATTATGCACTCCTCTTTTTCAGTGTAGACTTTTTTTCGTACAAATGAACGAAGATTGTTGTGAGGTGGTTTAGTCATGCGGAAAGAGTAAAGGACGATAGGTTGGTGAAACTAGTGTGTAATTCGCAAGTGTTAGGAGACACCGTAGCCTTTAATGATATTCCAAAGAGGTGTTGCAATATCAGGCATTAGAAACCAACGTTGTCAGTTGCTGTACTCAGTTACTTCAGTTTCCTCAGCCATTAAAGTATCTCCCTCTATTCAGTGGTTAAGCGTCCCTGTGGTCAAATGTTTTGCAAAATTCTATCGAAACATCGTCTGAATGTTGAGAGCCCTTTCATGCAACTTCTAATAGTTAATGGTGTAAGGGTGGTAGTGGTTGGTGTTTATCCGAAGATTACATGGAATAGTCGTCATAATGGTGACAACCTCTTGAGCACCTTCCTACAATCACCTTCCTACAATCCATTCCGCTGAGGGTTAAGCGGTAACATTGGTTCATAGTTGCTGAAGGACTCCTGTCGAAACTTTATCCTAGCGGGGACAACCTTGCCGCAATATCTTCCGCTAAAAAGGTGTGAATAAGTGGCGATGGTTAATGGCAGTTGAAAGGCTCGATCATAATAATGATGACAACGCCTTTTGGCAGCTTCCCGTCATCCCCATTGGTCGAGGGGGTTGAGGGCGAATGGCAATGGTTGTGATGGTGATAATGGTTGCTCTTATAGTATACGAGTTCTGGGAACTGGAGGAATTTTCTGAAAACCGTTTCTCCTTTACCAAGTGCCTCTATACCACCGTCCGTACCCCAATTCCTCCGAAACCCTTTTTTTTTCCCTCTGTACCTTTCAAGGGGAAAGGGAGGAGAGGAGGGGGAGGGTAAGGGCTTTTCTGTCCCATTGTTGTGTATTGGGTAACGCCGTGGCAATTTCTGCCGTAATGGCTTCAGAAAGACACTCGAGAAGGGTTGGGCTCTCTGGCAGATTTATTGGCTTCAAATGGCTTATTTATAATTTCGGAGCTGAAAAGAGAATCACGTGGTTGCCCTCGCCGGCTTTTCTCTCTCTCTCTCTCTCTCTCTCTCTCTCTCTACATATATATATATATATATATATATATATATATATATATATATATATATATATATATATAATTTTTATCAGTTATTACTATACAGATATACTCTCGAGCACAGTGCATTATTAAGATTTGCGTGCTCGGCTTCATATCATCGTTCTTACTGTAACTGAATAATATCCTGTTATCCGCAAAGGATTTTAAATTCTCAAAATGCGAAAGGTTCTGGTGAAATGGATTTCTTCGTTTTTGGTGTCAGTCAGTATTTGTGAGAGCGCCGGCTACGTTTTTTTTTTTTTTTTTCGAGAATATTACTATTGTTATATGTACAGAATTTTTAAAGAAATTTAACCATATTTTTCCTTTTAATGATTTTTCACTACGTCATATCGCCAAGAGAAATGTGTAGTATTTCTTTGTAGAGACATTTCTTGCTTTGCTTATCATTATCCATAACTCAGCCATGTTGACACGTTAAAATTTTACCATTTTATGTCATGCGAATATCGAAACAGGAAACTAACGCAATTTCTCGTGCCTAAACTTATTTATTTATTTACTTATTTATGCCTGCGCGAGCACTGATGGGATAACAAGTTTATTCTGTGGCACGTACTTGGAAGCCTTTAAAAATCCGGGTACTGTAAAATGGAAAGGATGGATTATTGTTGAAAGTTGCTTGTTTGATAAAGCGATGGTATAGGTACAAGTAACCAGTGCTGGCTTTGTGCCTAAATCACGAATTCCATTCCATTCCGATACAAGTAACGCGTTAGGTATTTAATGAAGGATTGGTAGATACTAGCAAATAAAGGAATGGTGGATACTAGTAAATAAAGGAATGGGATGCTAGCAAATAAAGGAATGGTAGATACTAGCAAATAAAAGAATGGTAGATACTAGTAAATAAAGGAATGACGTATAGTAGTAGATAAATGAATGGTAGATGCTAGTAATAAATGAATGGTATATAATAGTAAATAAAGGAATGGTAGATACTAGTAGCACATGCTGTGTTTTAGTAAAGGAAGGTTGGATATTAGTAGCGCATTGGATGTTTCAGTAAAGGGAGGATGCATACTAGTAGCATATTTTGGTTTCAGTAAAAGGGAGTTAGTTATTAGTAACATCTTTGCCAATAAAAAGGCGGGGTGTTCTTTTAGTAGCACTTTAACTGTTTTATAACGGGAGGGTGGATACTAGTAGCGCATCTAACGTTTGATAAAATAAAGGATACTAATACCACGTAATGCAGGATGGATACTATAATAGTACCACATTAGATGTTTGATAAAGGAAGGTTGATATTAGTAGACATTGGGAGCTAAATAATAAAGGTGAATATTTCTGAAACACTGGGTTGATAGTAGTAGATATTTGGAGCCAAATAAAGGTGAATATTTCTGAAACACTGGGTGAATATTAGTAGATATTTGGAGCCAAATAAAGGTGAATATTTCTGAAACACTGGGTTGATAGTAGTGGATATTTGCAGCCAAATAAAGGTGGATATTTCTGAAACGCTGGGTTGATAGTAGTAGATATTTGGAGCCAAATAAAGGTGAATATTTCTGAAACACTGGGTGGATATTAGAAGATATTTGGAGCCAAATAAAGGCGGATATTTCTGAAACACTGGGTGGATATTAGTAGATATTTGGAGCCGAATAAAGGTGGATATTTCTGAAACACTCGGTTGATAGTAGTAGATATTTGGAGCTAAATAAAGGTGGATATTTCTGAAACACTGGGTGGATATTAGTAGATATTTGGTACTAAATAAAGGTGGATATTTCTGAAACACTGGGTGGATAATAGATATTTGGAGCTGAATAAAGGTAGATATTTCTGAAACACTAGGTGGATAATAGTAGATATTTGGGTCTGTATAAAGGTGGATATTTCTGAAACACTGGGTGGATAATAGTAGATATTTGGAGTTGAATAAAGGTGGATATTTCTGAAACACTTGGTGGATATTAGTAGATATTTGGAGCTGAATAAAGGTGGACATTTCTGAAACACTTGGTGGATATTAGTAGATGTTTGGAGCAGAATAAAGGTGGACATTTCTGAAACACTAGGTGGATATTAGTAGATATTTGGAGCTGAATAAAGGTGGATATTTCTGAAACACTTGGTGGATATTAGTAGATATTTGGAGCTGAATAAAGGTGGACATTTCTGAAACACTGGGTGGATATTAGTAGGTATTTGGAGCCTGAATAAAGGTGGACATTTCTGAAACACTTGGTGGATATTAGAAGATATTTGGAGCTGAATAAAGGTGGATATTTCTGAAACACTTGGTGGATAATAGTAGATATTTGGAGCTGAATAAAGGTGGATATTTTTGAAACACTTGGTGGATATTAGTAGATATTTGGAGCCAAGTATAGGTAGATATTTCTGAAACACTTGGTGGATATTAGCAGATACTTGGATCTGTATAAAGGTGGATATTTCTGAAACACTTAGAAGTATTGCATACATTCAGTACTCGGTGAATGAACAGTTTGTTGAACGGCCAGTGATGTTTTCCTATGAAACAACGACCTGAAACATGTCTGTTTGTCTAACAGTACGAATATATAGCTGATAAGGCTCCACTTTTCAATGGATGGGCTTATTTGATTTTGATTTTATCATTTTTGTGAAGTGTGATTTTGGACCGGGCTGTTGTAGAGTAGATGGGATCCCCTTTCATTTTGAATTATTATTATTATTATTATTATTATTATTATTATTATTATTATTATTATTATTATTATTATTATTATTTGCCAATGACTTGAAATTCTAGGTTCCAATGAATATGATGTTCGTTTGAAAGACGCAACAGAAGGTAATAGGAATGATCTTATTTGATTAGCGATATCTGGGTTCAAGTACACTTTGAAGCTTATTGTTTATTTGTGTTGAGAAATGTTATGGTTATGGTGACGGCTTGCTTTCACGACCTCGAGTCATATTTTCTTCATCTCTCAGATGATTTAATCTCTAGGGGTTGACGTCAGTACTATAAGCATCAAGATCTAAGGTAAATATGCAGTTGTGAGTCGTTCATTTTTATACTGAAATGGTACCACGGCATCACGGGAATGTATGCTACTGTTTCTTAACTTTGTCAGTGTGATGTTTCGTAACATTTTTATTTGGCTCAAATCTTGTGTAATACTTAGCAAAGTTATACTCCAGTGAAAAAGGAAACATTTGCTTTTGTCGATAACAATTATAATCTCCAGTGAAAAAGGAAACATTTGCTTTTGTCGATAACAATTATAATCTCCAGTGAAAAAGGAAATATTTGCTTTTGTCAATGACAATTATAATCTCCTTACTTTGTAAGGGTGCCAGCCACTGCCATAGGACACCGCCAGCGTTGCCTGAACCTGCATTTGGCCCGTAGGCCTAAAGAATTGCCGCACCCCTCAATCTGTAGTAGGCCTATTGTAACAATGTCTGTCAGCGGTACCTGGTATGCACGACAGCTGCGGGTTGCCCCTGGTAATTTTGCTGTGGATCCCCTTCCTTGGGGAGAGAGAGAGAGAGAGAGAGAGAGAGAGACCCCCTCATCGCTAGGAGAGGAAAAGAAACCCCTATTACTTCTTCCCTGAGGGAGAGAGACATAGCGAAGTAGAAACCGAAATCAACAAAATCTCGGAAAAACTGTTCTCAAATTCTGCCAGAAATAATTGATTTTAGCCGCTTGTGGCCGATGCGGCCCGTCTCGGTTTCGGACTCAAAACTGCAGAGCGGGAACCTCAGATGCTATCGCTAATCCATTCCGTTAGGCATTTACGGACGCATAACATGGGCAGAAAGATTCAATATTGACAAAAATAATTCATGTAAATTCCTGTAAGTTGACAAATTACTGAGAAGCTGAGATCGGGCATTCTTTTCCATAGAGGGGATCTCTCTCTCTCTCTCTCTCTCTCTCTCTCTCTCTCTCTCTCTCTCTCTCTCTCGACTACTGCATGATGGTTTCTCTGCCCTCTCGGCCTCTTCCTCGTACTCTACACGTCCCATTCTAATTATTCAGCTGCTTACCCTTGTAACAAGGAATCAGACGTATTTTCAAGGAGAGGATAAGGATGGGAATCTTTGTGAATTGCGGACTTGTGGATTCTCTATTATTTTAGGGTATGTTTTCCACTAAAAACCTTCATTCCCGATTTGTCAGTTAAAAAAAAAAAAAGTTTGTCTGGAATAGAATCTGTGAACATAGACTTCCTAATTCGCCTTTCTTTTTTTTATATACGTACATAGTTGAGAAGGTTAAAAGGAAAGCTTTGTTTGTTTTCATTGTGTATGTTTAAACTGTTAGTATTACGGTCGTTTTTAACACTTAAATTATTTTAGGAAAACGGTATTGTATGGTCACTGTCGACATTTTAGTATTTAGAATTTACATTTTCACGCCAGCATTCATTGCTGCTCTACCTTTATTATCATTTTGATAAAAAAAAAAAACTATTTTTCTCTGTATGTACTGTATGCATTTGACGCACGCTTGTATGTCAAACTGGTATACCAAGTGCTTATCATCTGCATTATTTTGTATTTTAATTCTGACTTTCGGTTATTTTGAAGCTGAGATCTTAAGTTTTCTGCAGCCGAGAATTCGTTACTCTCTCTCTCTCTCTCTCTCTCTCTCTCTCTCTCTCTCTCTCTCTCTCTCTCTCTCTCTCTCTCTCTCTCTCCTTCATTGTAAGTTTCCAGAAATAATTTATGAACAGAGCGACTGTTTTGAATGAGTAAATAAGCTCATGTGACTTTCCACGCATTACGAAAGATCCTTAATTTTCTCGTATTCAAATTTTTTAGGATATCCCTATTTTCCTCCCTTTAACTCGGCCTCTTCCTTAGTGGAGAGAGAGAGAGAGAGAGAGAGAGAGAATCTAACTAATGAATATCTAATGAATGGGTTCACCCCAGTGGGGTGAGGATTACGTCGTCGAGGCCGTCCAGTTTTTTGTGGCGTACATTTTGAGAGAGAGAGAGAGAGAGAGAGAGAGAGAGAGAGAATGAATGAGTGTGTGTGTCAGAGAGAGAATGCGCTGTGTTGAGAGAAATTGTATTGCATGTGTGTGAGAGAGAGAGAGAGAGATAGAGAGAGAGAGAGAGAGAATGAATGAATGAATGAATGAATGTGTGTATCAGAGAGAGAATGCTCTACAGTATGTGTTAAGAGAAATTGTATTGCATGTGTAAGAGAGAGAGAGCGAGCGCGTTCTTGGTTCGCATATCTTCCAGGCAGAGCCACTCACTTCATCATGCACTTGCTATCGGTATCATTGATATGCGTGGCCCCGCCCCCCCCTCGGACTGGGTGTGGGAGGGGATACGCCCCCTTTTCGCTGGCCCCTCCCCCCTTTTATGACAAGCTGAATGCATGTTGCTCGCGCTCCCCGGGATTTTTGATGTGTTTGCATGTGGTCTGCGCTATTACGTCATCGCTGGCCCCACCCACTTTTTTTACGTCATGCTTGGTCCCGCCCACCAAGGTCTTTTCTCACAGCAGCAACAGCAGCGGCGTCGTTCCTTCAATGCGGAGGAATTAGTGTGTGAATAAAATCACTTCGGGTCGGGTTTCGGGTTCTGGCCTTCGCCAGAGGGCCTGCTATTTTTCTGTTGCTTTGGTCGTCGTCGTCGTCATCTTTGGCTTATTTCCTCCTCCTCCCCCTCTTCTTCTTCCTCCTCCTCTTCTTCTTCTTCTTCTTCTTCTTCTTCTTCTTCTTCTTCTTCTTCTTCTTCTTTTGTAATATTTATTCCCTTTACCGTCTTTTTTCCGAATCTTGAAACATTCCCGTCACCTTCATGAAATACTTTCAAACTATTAAGAGAGATTAATGTGATTTCTCGTATTTTCTGTCAGTAGAATAATTTTTTTAAACTTTATCATTGTCTATATATATATATATATATATATATATATATATATATATATATATATATATATATATATATATATATATATATATATAATGTAATCACTATGAATGTGAATGTCATTTGGATTAGTATATTTCTACTGAATATTGTATGTATGCTTATATGTGTATGTAGATATTTTGTATGAACGTTATTTGTAACATTTTCCCCACCAAATGCATATGCATGGTTTTTTTTATACTAATAATGCACGTACAGTATGCATATGATGTACACATATGAAAACTTTTCCACCAAGTACAATCTGTATAGATGTAAATTTCTGTTAATTAGTTACGTAAAATAAAACCTCTCTCTCTCTCTCTCTCTCTCTCTCTCTCTCTCTCTCTCTCTCTCTCTCTCTCTCTCTCTCTCTCTCTCTCTCTCTCTCTCTCTCTCACACACACACAAACTATATATATATATATATATATATATATATATATATATATATATATATATATATATATATATATATATATATATATATATATGCATATGTATGTAATACACACACATATGTATATATATATATATATATATATATATATATATATATATATATATATATATATATATATATATATATATATATATATACATACATACATACTTCAAATAAATGCATACAATACATACATACTTACACATCGTCCTTTGAAGATAGCTGATGTAGTCCCTTCAGCACGATGGTCTTCATTTCTGAAGATTGAGCCGAGCAGCAGATAGCAGTACACTTATATTTATCTACAGATTGAACCGAGGCACAATGCAGTTGATGGTGGCGCTTTTACCCTGATTAAGGGTATTTTGCGAGTCTCCAGAAGGGGAGAAAATAGACCGTGCCCTGAGACGCGCTCCCTTGAGGGACCGTTCTCTTACTATGAAAGCCTCTTCTTCTGTTTTAAAGATTTGTTTTGTTATGTTTTAAATTTTTCTTTTCATGTTTTTGAGTTTTCACGTTGTTATAACCTCAGTGGTTTGTATCATTTTTATGGTCTGGTTGATTCTTTTTTTGCCATTATGTAATATTTTCTTGTGTTTTTTAGAATTTTTTTTTTTTTTCATTTTTAATATATTTTTATTAGTTTTTGAAGATATCAGTTATCAGTAGATCAATTAGCAGTTATCAGTTTGAATGAATTGTGATGTTCCACAGATAAATAGAGAAGTTCACTTATGGTTGTAAGATTGATCACTGACGTTGAGTGTTCATGTTTGTACTCTTGTGGACGTAATTCTTATTACGAAGTAGGGAGTTGAGAGGAAAGAGTAATTTGATTGACTTAAGTACTACCTGACGTTATATGCTGTATATGCCCAAGTCACTGACGCCAACGAAGAAGAATGGAAGTGGATGGGAGACTCAACGAAGGTGGCCAGGTTGTGTAGGAGGTGAAGTTGCGTGAAGTTCGGTTTGAAAAATGTAGTAGTTTTAATATTAATTAACTAGACAGGCTTACGGAAAAAGTTTGATAATGGTTCAAGGAGGATAATCTGAGAGAAGTTTGTAAACTAAGATTAAAACTATGTTGTAGATAAATAAAATGAAAAGAGTAAAAGTATATCGTAGACAGTTAGGGAAAAAGATGTATGGCGATGACTACTACAGTAGTGCAATGCTAGGATTGAGTGATGATTTACGGTTACTAAAACTGGCGTTATAACTGCGATGCAAGGATGTCAGTTTGCAGTGCTAAAATCGTGTAAGGGTATAGAAATAAAACTAAAAAAATAATAGCAGAACTTTAGTAGGATGGTATAAGTAGGCAGCCGCGTCACGGAAAAACAGAGCGGGCCTTGCGGCAGAGCTATACGAAGTAATTGAAACGCCTTTAAAAAAAAGGCGAATTTTTAAATGCGACAAAGGAGTGTAAGGCTGCCGTCTGTACTGAAGGGAATGGATGATGTTAAAATGTGGAGAAGCAAAGGAAATGCTTTTTTTGAATTTCAGTGCTTGGGGTTTAAGAACAACGAGGAACGGTGTTGAGGGGGAATCTAGTTAAAAAGAATTTCAAAAGCTTTGTGGAGCTGGCATTAATAGCTCGAAGGAGATTAACTTTTACAGTGAGCAGTGTCCAAGATATGATAAATGAACAGTAGTATTAGTAGTAGTAGTTGTTGTGATAGATATGGTACTGATAAGGTCCATGCATGGGTATCACACGAGGCTGCCGTTCTTAGTATAAATAAGGTGAAGAGGTACATGATTCCTCACGATTATATATATATATATATATATATATATATATATATATATATATATAGATAGATAGATAGATATAAACCACTGATACCGACTAATATCGAAATCACTGTACCGCGCCGATGACTTCTGTTTAATTTTTAAATACCACTTAGACGCGAGTAATACTTGGATTTAAATGTTTAATCCCTACATAGACCTTTGTATAGACACTTCATGCCCACTTAGACACGAGTAATGCTTGGATTTAAATGCATAATCCCCTATATAGGTCTTCATATAGACACTCCATGCATCCACCTTTACGAGTGAACGGCAGGCGTTCTTGCATGCCGTCATACAAGAGTAAAATTACCCAAACATAAAAGCGAAGCGCCGGAATGACCGTGCCTACGTTTGTAAATTGCGCGCACGCAATTCTTTAGGTGTGTCAGTGTGTACGTGTTTGTTGGGTGTGTAACTATCGATTGATTGCATGACATCGAATCCAGGAACGTGCACGTACGCCCCCGCCGTTGTTTATGCCCTACCCATTCCTCCCCCCACCACACACCACACACACACCCATCTCTCTCTCTCTCTCTCTCTCTCTCTCGAGCGCGCCTTGCCCGCCCAAACAGGTTTCCGAGTTGATGATGACGATGATGCTGAAGAAGCTTCGGGAAGAGACGGTGAGAGAAGGATGCTGTAGTGAGAGAAGAAGAAGAAGAAAGAGAGCGAATGTTACACTCTGGATAAAAAATAAGACAGAAGAAAGTTGAGAGAAACGGTAGAACAGGAAGTAGTAGGAGAAAGAAACGAAGAGAGCAGTAATGGGGCATCTAGTGGATTGATTGTATCTATGGACATGGAAGGAATTTGAGACGTCGGGAGGAGGCGCAGGCAGGCAGGCAGACACGAGAGAGAGAGAGAGAGAGAGAGAGAGAGAGAGAGAGAGAGAGAAGGGAATCTGATTTCATGAAAAAATGAGATTGAAAGGTTTCCGTTATAAAGGAAAAGTGAGCGATGCACAAGAGAGTTAGGAGAGATAAGAGTTTGGCAGAGAGAGAGAGAGAGAGAGAGAGAGAGAGAGAGAGAGAGAGAGAGAGATTGGTGCCATTGGTTTTGGTCATGGGGAAGGGGTTTGGGGGAATGAGAGAGGCGGAGGGAAGAGAGAAATATATGAGGGAGTTGGGACTAGCGGTGGAAGTCGCAAGAAGGGGGAAGGGAGGATGAGAGAGAGAGAGAGAGAGAGAGAGAGAGAGAGAGAGAGAGAGAGAGAGAGAGAGGGGCCGAGCATTGGGTAACATTACCAAGCACATGTATGACAGACATCGACAACAACATGACCACCACCACACGCACCCAGAGTTGGTGCTTGTGCTTGTGGGTGGGACGTTGGCGGCGGAGGAGGAGGAGGAGGAGGTGGAGTGGGAGGGGGTGGAGTTGGTGGTGGTGGTGGTGCAGGAGTAGGAGGAAGAGGCGGAGGAGGAACTAAGAGAGATGGAAAGCACCACTGAGGACTTCTTGGGTTGGTGGCTTAGTACGTCTTTTATGTCCATTGCAACTGGATTTCCTTTGATGGCCTTTATTTTTGTGTATATATATTTTCTCCTTTCTCTCTGTCTTCAGGGCATATGCTTTTCAACTCCTCTCAGCCTCTTCATTGTGCCCCGGCTCATTCAGCATTTATAAATACTGTCACTCCGGTATTGACTCACGGTCAAATGTTGCCTGCGCTTGACAATGTAAGACGCCATTTTCTTTTCCCTTTGCTCATCTCGTGTTTTTTATGCTTGTTAATACCAGGGGGTTATTGGGGGTTTACTGTAAAAAGAGATAGATTTTAAAAAATTCAGGTTACCTTTTATTTCTTGCTGTTCTGTGTTCCATAATTGTTCTTTTAAGGTGAAAATTGTTATCTGTTGCGATTGTTTCCCTTCCCGTTTAATATATATATTTTTTTTCATAAAATTTTCAAGATAGAAAAGAAACGACCTATATTGATACATATGTAAAATTTCCGCCCAAGTTTAATATTAACTCAGAGGTCTAGTGCGAGCGGCTATGGGGCACAGTTAGGCTTGAGAGCTATTAGAGACTCCCTGAAATATTTTTAGCAATTTAAGATAGTAAACTCGAGACAACCTAGTTACCCAAGAAGGTCCTAGAGTTGATATAACAATTCGTATGGTTGAACTACTACTGTTAGTGATAATACTTTCCCCTTATTCTCTAAGTTTATACATTGGAGATTTTTTTAAGTTTGTACGACTGATGTATTCGTATAATAAGCCTTAAGATTATCTCCATGTCTCTGATCATCTTATTAGGTATTTAATGTCATTCACGTATTTTTATATAATTCTGATTCTTATTTTTTATTTATTAATACGTTTGTTGTGTACGAGGATCTAGATTGTAAAAGAAAAAGTCCATCTATAACCACTTGAAATTGTTTCCATTCTTATTTTTTTATTAATAATTACCCGATGCATTTATAGAGAAGATAGCACCACACCTGCTTTGCGATAGAAGTTGACGAAGGCTTCTTGTTCATATGAAGCTTAGGAGCTGTGATATATCACATTTAGGTAGGAACTTCCTTACTGAAACACATTCTAGACCGCGTCATCTCCTTTATTTTCTGGCTCCTTCTGTCTTCCTGTCCATCTCCCTCTTTTCACTGGCTTCAGCAATGGATGGTCGAAAGCTCCCCAGTGCTTGGCTTGACAGCATAAATTTCCTCAGATCTAACCTATTCGTCACTTTGACTCTTGAAGGTCAGGGTTACAACATTAATTGGACCGCTGGCCTTGATAGCATCCGTTCGCCCATTGAAGATTCCATCTTGACGATTTGTTAATTTTTTATTATTATTTTGGTTTACAGGAAATGTAATGTTGGATTTGTTCATGCTTTTACAACCTTGTGTGCCTTCAATTTCGCCAAGTCTGGTTTTTAAAACCGTATTTATGGAAAAGCAGTGCAGTTGGCAATGCAGTTCTCCATACAATGCCTTCCTTTGGCCGAAATCAGGAGGGAAATGGAGCAGAAGAAGAAAGGGCTCTAATCTTGAAGAAACCTTTGAAAGAGAGACCTTGGTGGGAGAAGAATAAAGGGAGGGAAAATAGTGAACAAAAATTGTCGTTCTCTTTTACCTTTAATCTTTGTTTGCAGTTTATTCCCGTGTCATTATTGTCCCTCCTCTAGTGATTTGATGTTATAGTTATTTCAGAAGGAGTTTTTTAAATGAAGTTTTTAGCCTTATACTGTTTAAATTAGGATTTTTAATAACCCATTGCTAGATGAGCTTTCTTGAGTATGTTTAAATCACTTACTCTAATAGAGAGATCTTCTGTTCTATAGAATGAATCTGACGTGTATTAAGAGCTTCTGCTCGTTTGTATGACGTTGAATGTGACACTCCCTGCTTAATCTCATTCTACCATATTTTTTCCACCTCTATCTACCTCATTCTACCAAATTTTACACCTCTATCTACTTGATTTCTTAGCTCTACCCATCCTCTCTCTCCCATTCCATCCCATCCCATCCCGTCATATTTTCACTTTTCTATCTACGTGATTTCTTAATTCTACCCATCCTCTCTCTCTCATTCCATCCCATCCCATCCCATCATATTTTCACATCTCCATGATTTCTTAAATCTACCCATCCTCTCCTCTCCTCTCCCATTCCATCCCATCCCATCCCATCATATTTTCACATCTCCATGATTTCTTAAATCTACCCATCCTCTCCTCTCCTCTCCCATTCCATCCCATCCTATCATATTTTCACGTCGCTGTCTACTTGATTTCTTAACTCTACCCATCCCATCCCATCCCATCATACTTTTACACCTCTATCTACTTACTATGTTAACGACCCATCCTCTCTCTCTCTCTCTCTCTCTCTCTCTCTCTCTCTCTCTCTCTCTCTCTCTCTCTCTCTCTCTCTCTCTCTCTCTCTCATCCCATCACATTTTCACATCTCTTATCTACTTGATTTCTTAACTCTACCCATCCTCTCTCTCCTCTCCCATCCCATCCTTTCCTAACTTACCTGGTACTAAGACATGGAATACTGATTAGCGTCTAAAAAGTCTACGGCCTTCGCTTCGCTGGCATATGATTGTAGTTACCATCGCATGACATTCCGAAGATTGATTAATCACGGTGTAGGCCACGATTTGTTTTTCTATAATCATCCGGAGATTATTCGGCTTTGATTCCCTCTATTTATTTATTTTTAATTTTTCCAGGTTTACTGTTTTAAGATTTTATATGATTTTTCGTCACATTTCGCGTCTAAGGGTGAAAATAGTAGCTTTTGCTCCCAAGAAAGGAAACAAGCCAGGAGAGAGAGAGAGAGAGAGAGAGAGAGAGAGAGAGAGAGAGAGAGAGAGAGAGAGAGAGAGAGAGTGTGTGTTGTTTGCTAAAGGTGTAAATCGTCTACTTGCATTAGGGAAGGTGGCTTTAAGGGATGTTTTGCGTTGGGGAGATGGAAGATAAACCTTTATTTACGGAGACGTTCCATTCACGCAGAGAAGGTAGTGACGCTTCCATCGCGTATTACGCACACACACGCCCTCTCTCTTTCTTTCAAATTATATATAATATATATATATATATATATATATATATATATATATATTATATATATATATATATATATATATATATATATATATATATATATATATATATATATATATATATATATATATATATATAATACATGAGAGAGAGAGAGAGAGAGAGAGAGAGAAAACTTGCATACATATTGAAGTTAATTATTGAAAACTCTATATCAGCTGTATGCATAAATAACAAGACTGGAATGTAAATTTTATATCTAGTTTATTTTGGTGAGAACTCTTTTGGTCATAGCTGTTTTTTTTACCAAAATAGCAATAACTTCATGGTGGAAGTTTTTGTTGTTTGGCAAAATTAAAAACGGCATGAAAATTTAGCATCTTAATGATACTAAGGTTTGTGCTCCAGTGCCGGTATTAAGCGCATTTTATATTGTTCTCCATAAATCTACTAATGGGGGAAATTTAAATGAGTCGCATTGTCACCAGAAAAGATTTAGCATCGATCGACTGTATTTATTTCTTCATTGACAGTAGGCGAGTTTTCTTCTACATAAGTGGAATTGCATCGCAAGTTGGGGGAGAAATTGTGTCCATTATTTTTTCTGTTTTTAATTACTAGGTGGATAATTAGTCATTCAGTTTTTATATTTTATCTCCACTGTTAACGGAGTTAACAGTTAGTTAAACATAATATCATCTGGTTGATTAAACAGAATTTGTGGAAACTGGTCAGATAAATTCGAGGTGACCTCTCCATGTTAATGGTTTCCAAGGGAAGTGTCTTAATAGGTCAGTGTCACAGATTTTCGGACATTTAGATGTTTCAGAACTTGGTACATAAATTTGGTATCTTCATACGAAAAATTATCATGGAAAATTCCTGACTTAAGTTTACCAAGTTTAACTTTTTAAAGAAAAGATATCTTTTTACGCTCGTTTTAGTTATTTCCTTTCAAGATGGTTAATTATAGTTCGTAACGTAAATGAAATTATTTTTTATTCCTTTGGTTCTTATCCTTTTTTTTTTTTTTTTTTTTTTTTTTTTTTTATCCTTGGGTCTTGTCCAGGAAATATTTTGCTGCTTGAAGGCCATTCGGCTCTTTCCGCTTTTGTGTCTTCTTATTTATGTTTAATGTATAGCTATTATCTTTATATTTGTATCTTATTTTTTTTTTATATCTACTCTAATATGAACACGTATGAATCTTGAAACGGTGCCCCGGCATGTAATTGACAGTAAAATCTTTAATAAGTTGTGGGGAATCTCAAGATTCTCTTCCACCATTCCTGCAGAGGGCCTCTCTCTCTCTCTCTCTCTCTCTCTCTCTCTCTCTCTCTCTCTCTCTCTCTCTCTCTCTCTCTCTCTCTTCCGATAGCATTCGCTTTTGACCCAAAAGTATCGGATCTCCCGATCATGGCGGGATGAGCCCACGTGGAAAGAAGCCTCAGAGGAAGAGAGGAACAAGTAAAGGCTGTTTCACAATTGCGCAGTAAGTGAGGCCTTTTCTTCTCTCAAATGTGAAGACATACTCAAGGGTCGGTTGCCGACATTCATGACCCTTTTTCCTCGTCCTCCTCCTCCTCTTCCTTCCTCTTTTTCTTCTTCCTTTTTTTGCTTTTCCCCCCATTCTGTAGAGGTTATTCATTCCGCGGAACCGACCGAAACCTCCACCTTATTCACGGAATGGCTGATTGAATTTACTGCGGCTTTCAGGAAAGGGGAGTGGTGGGGGGAGGGGGTGGGTGGACGCTGGGGAGGGAGGCGAGTGGCCAATTTCTACTCCATTTTCAGTGACGTCTTTCAGTGACGTAAGCAGCTTCTCGTTGCCCCTTTTTGAAAGAGGACAACGGAGGAGGCAGAAAGGACAAAAATGTTCCTCACTTCCGGCCAGCTGCAATGACGAGGTTAAAGCTTTTTCTTATTATTATTATTATAGTTAGACCCATTGTGATTTGCGTGCCCTTACCCTCTGGCTCTGTCGGCGTTTGGGCGTGATCATGACCATCGCCGCTAGCGTAAGACTTCTACTGTATGTTACGGATAAGAGACACTTTATTTTACAAGTCAGCAGCCCATCCCTCAACCTCCCTCATTTATCAGGGATTAGGACAGCCGTGGGTTTACAGACTGTCATGACTGAGTTACATACCCAGAGTGAAATAAATGAAACTTATTTTCACAAAAAGGTCATTTTCACAGAAAGGTCCAAGGGATGGTGGACGTACAATGAAAATTTTATATATATATATATATATATATATATATATATATATATATATATATATATATATATATATTATATATATATATATATATATATATATATATATATATATATATATATATATATATATATATACACGTATTTTTTTTTTTTTAAGTGAAGCCAGTCAAACCCATTTTCCCCTTGAAAAGAAAGTAGAATGTGCCTCCTTCGGAGAAAGTATAGTCATGACGTAACACACGGGTTATAGAAATATTATGGGTCGCTGGGAACACAAGACGTGATCGAGATCTAGAACGTAGGAGTTTGTGAGAAAGTCGTTACAAATGCACACTTGAAGGTCTCTTAGTGGTTACGAGTATTCTTGATGTGTAAGCTAGCTGACATATGAAAGTATGCACAGTTTGTATGTATGTATTTGTGTGTATATATATGTGTATTCATATATGTAGCGTGTGTATTTATATATACGTGTATGTATATATACATACACGTGTATTTATATATATGCATATATGTATGTATACATATACACATATTTTTATACAGTATATATATATATATATATATATATATATATATATATATATATATATATATATATATTGTGTGTGTGTTTACATTAAATGGGTATTATGCTAGCAATCCTTCCAAACTGGACCTCCTAGAAACATATCTGACATATTAGTGAACGTGAACCGGCCAATTACACAGTCCGAGAAGCCAGAGCATCAGTTTAAGCGTTAATTCAGACACAAGCTGACGTTTATAATGTGATATTTTGTCAACTTTTTCTCCTAATGCTTGGGCATGCATAGCTGCTTTTGACGGCGGGATTGAATCTTAATGAGGTGAAGGAAGAAAGCAAAGAGCTCTTTATCTCCCCAGATAATTACGAGAGGCCAGCTATCATCAAGGGACCTGCTCACAGTCTTTAAGTCGGGAAATTATGAGGAGTGTCCTTGTTCACTCTCGTGCCTCCTCTTAAATCCGATTTTGGTGACTTTCGACTTTCCTCTCGGTGTGCTTTTTACCGTTTTCTGAATAATCAAAGGTTTTGGTGTGTTGAGGTCTTTTTCTGTATATGATGTTATAGATACTCGGTAAGAATTTTGTATTTTATGTATATGTATATGTATATTATATAATGTATACATTATATAATTATATATATATCTAAGTATATATATAATTATATAATTAGAATTTGTGTGTGTTTGTTTGTCTTTGTATTTAAGGTTGTATCCATAAGTAGGTACCTACTTATGCATACATACATAACATGCAAACACCCACACACACACCCATATATACATACATACATACATACTAATCAACGACGATTCCTCTCAAAAGGTGAGAGAGTCCGTGCAAACCTTTATTTGCCCCTTCTGGAACAAGGCCTTCTCAGTAGTATCAGCACCAGCAACATCAGCAGCAGCAGTGACAGAAGACTTCCCAGTAGCCGACAGGCTCTCTTTCAGGGTTCGTGGTTACCCTAGGGACCTGTCCTATTAGAGACTTGCATGCGTAATGTCATCATTGTTGTTAAGTCTTTCTGGTATGTCTTCAGAGGACACTGCATGTCTCCAGTCACATACTTGGCAATAAAGGAGAACCGAGCAGTTGGTTGCATAGGTTGATGTTTGCCAGGGTCTTTGGTGTGAAAGGATGAGGAACTTGAACTGCTGCATACCAGATGAACTCTTGTTTGTTGCATACCAACAGAATTCTAGTTTGTTGCATACAACAGAACTCTTATTTGTTACATATCAGCAGGACTTTTGTTTGCTGCGTGCCAACAGAACTCTTGTTTGTTGCATGCCAGCTGAACTCTTGTGTGTTGCTTACCAAAAGAGCTCTTGTGTGTTGCTTACCAAAAGAATTCTTGTTTGTTGCATACCAACAGAACTCTTGTTTGTTGCATAGCAACAGAACTTTTGTTTGCTGCATACCAACAGAACTCTTGTGTGTTGCATACCAAAAGAACTCTTGTTTGCTGCATACCAGCAGAACTTTTGTTTGCTGCATACCAGCTGAACTCTTGTTTGTTGCATACCAAAAGAACTCTTGTATGTTGCATACCAGCAGAACTTTTGTTTGCTGCATACCAACAGAACTCTTTTGTGTTGCATACCGAAAGAACTCTTGTTTGTTGCATACAACAGAACTTGTTTGTTGCATACCAGCAGAACTTCTGTTTGCTGCATACCAACAGAACTATTTGTTCGTTGCATACCAACAGAAGTCTTGTGTGTTGCATACAAACAGAGGTTTTGTTCGTTGCATACCAACAGAACTCTTGTTTGTTTGTATACCAACAGAATTCTTGTTTGCTGCATACCAAAAGAACTCTTGTGTGTTGCATACCAAAAGAACTCTTGTTTGTTACATACTAGCTGAACTCTTGTCTGTTGCATACCAAAAGAACTCTTGTTTGTTGCATACCAACAGAACTCTTGTATGTTGCTTACCAAAAGAACTCTTGTGTGTTGCATACCAGCTGAACTCTTGTTTGTTGCATACCAACAGGACTCTTGTTTGTTGCATACCAACAGGACTCTTGTTCGTTGCATACCAAAAGAACTCTTGTTTGTTGCATACCAGCTGAACTCTTGTTTGTTGCATATCAACAGAATTCTTGTTGTTGCATACCAGCAGAGCTCTTGTTTGTTGCGTACAACAGAACTCTTGTTTGTTGCATACCAGCAGGACTTCTGTTTACTGCTTACCAACAGAACACTTGTATGTTGCATACCATCAGAACTCTTGTGTGTTGCTATATTACATACTAGAGTCTTGGTAGTTTAAGCATCAAGGAGTAGTAATCGTTGCTTACCAGGTATGCGTTGATGAGAGGAGCAAAAAACGCCAGAGGTTTCATTGTAGGTGCTCCATACTAGGGGAAACAATTAACAGTTTGTCCGTTTTGTATTATAATGTGACAGCAACAAGGAGCATATTGCTTGTTGCTCGCTCGATTCTTCTTGTAAAAAAAATCCATATGAACAGTATAGCTGTAGCCTGCTCTGTAATTGACATTGAAAGGAACAAGCAAAACTGTCCAAGCAACCTTAATTTCTGGGCTGGAGCATCGAGAACATATACTAAGCATATTGCTCATTAGATACTTGCAGTTAAAAAAAAAAAACGAAGAGCTCTGCAATTTGCTGCTGAGATACCTATTGAAAAAAAAGGAACATCAACGAACAATGTATAAACTGCCCATTATATACTTGGCAGTTAAAGGAACTGTAAACATACTCTGTCCTCAGAAAAAAAAAGTAAGAAAAAAGGCGACGCCAGGCTTCCCCGAAGGCAACCAGCCATTTTGCATTTTCGATGTAAATCTAAACCGGGGAGATAAGAGCATCCCCTGTGCCGTTCCTGCAAGATCAAGTTTCACGAGAGAATTGGTCGCAGTTGATCAGGAATGCAAAGAAAGGGGAAGTTAAAGAGATGAAGAGCAGGAATTTGCTTGAGTTTACTTGGTGTGTTTCCCTCGGCCCCCCCTTCTCAGTATGCTTGAAACTCGATAGGTTTTCCTTTTTCAATGTTTGGTGTTCAAAATGTTCCCGAGAGAATTAATGGTGGTTGTGATTCGTTTATCAGAACTTAGAGCGTGTCAAGAATGTGGATTATTGAGATATTTGTAATTATACATTGCCCTTTGAATGTTCGTAACTCCTTTATCAGTAAACTAATGTCTCACAACCGTGGTATGAAAAATAATATCATTCTCTCTCTCTCTCTCTCTCTCTCTCTCTCTCTCTCTCTCTCTCTCACACACACACACACACACACACACACACATTACGTTATACTTAGTTTATTTTAGGAAAATTAGGCTGTCAAGTCAAGCACTGGGGCACTTTCGGCCTTTCAGAGTTTAAGACAATTAAAAGAGGGAGTTGGAGTGGTTGGACAGCGAGATAAAAGAGATCCCTAAAATAAGTCAGATCTAAGTACGAGGATATAAAGGTGGAACTGATAAAAAAAAAAAAAATTGTGATTGGCAGCAGTGGTGCAGATAGGGGTCGAAGGGCCACTGCACATACCCTTTAGTAATGCTCACAGTGCACCACGTGAGGTTCACTGATGACACTTCTCCCCAAGGGGTTAAGTTATATGTAAATTTTCTCTAGCACTACTGTGTAAAGTAGGTTTTTATTTTTAATATTTACATCGTCTTCGAAATCATGTCATGTTTATTTCATAATGTCATTTTCAAGCAAACGAGTAAGTCCCACGTTTACTCGATTCATTTTTAGATGTGGTACGTTTTTTCAAATTCGATCTTTATTTGAGTTTATTATGTATTACAAATTTCATCCATTATGCGAGTCCAGCATACTTTTGAGTTAAGCGAGTGAGTCCATTTTAATAATAATAATAATAATAATAATAATCGAAGAGTTAAGCCACCGATAATAATAATAATAATAATAATTATAATAATAATAATAATAATAATAATAATAATAATAGAGGAGTTCATCTAATTTTGGTGCCTAATTTTTAATCGACTCAAAAGCGTATTAGAGTCAAACATTGATGTGCTCCGTAAAGTACTTGAATCATGCTTGTATTAGAATCTTTCCTGTTGGTAAGTTTATCTTTTTGATAATAGTCTAACTTTCATAACGTCCAAAGATTATTAGAGTCCATCCTTATTTCTCTATGTGACCCAACTTTTGCGCATCCTGTTCATCCAAAAAATAACTTTTTTTTTTTTTTTTTTTGTCCAAAATGCCCTTGCCGACCTCCCCGCCACCCCTGCATCTTCCCCTCTTCTTAATCATCAGAATAAGAGGAATGGAAAGAGGGATGTACTTTCCCTCTTATTCCTTGCTTCCCACTACATTTCATTCTCCCGAGGGGAAGGGGAAATGGAAGTAGATGCCTATCCTCTCGGTTTACTCCTCCGAAGGGGAAGGGGAATGGAAATAGAGACGTATTTCCCCTTCCCCTCCTTCCTCTTACCCCTTAATCCGGTCAAAATGACGGGGAACGGAAACACGAGGTATTGTTTAAAAACAGGTGGAAGTGGAAGCAGGTAGAAATACATTTCCCCATTTCCTCCCCATAATCCTTTTAAGGGGAAGGGGAAATAGAAACAGAATATTCCTCTCCGTTCCCCTTCCCCGTATCACCCTCCCCTAATCCCCGGATGTAACAGGGAAGGGAATAGAATCAGGGAAGGTGAATCTTTCCTGTGCCTACCCAATTTCCCCCTCACCTTATTCCCCTTCCTCTTGAAGGGAAGGGGAAATGGAAACAGTTGAGCATTTAAATGATATGAGGATTGCATTTCACGAAATTTTATATATATATATATATATACATATACATACAGTATATATGTATGTATGTGTGGTATGTATGTGTATATATATACATATGCATACAGTATACACACACGCGCGCGCGCGCCTCTTTCGATCTCATTTAGTATTATCATTTCAACTCTCTGTTTGTCACGCGATGTCTCGGAAAGCGTCGGTTGTTTTGATTAAATTTTTATACCCGAGAGTATGAGCGTTGATGTATATATATCTGTAGCAGAGAAAGTTTCATTCATGATAAATTATTATTATTTGATAAGAGGTCCACCGTAATGAATAATATAATTATACGAATATATAATTTAGGGCCATACTTTCACGTTACTATCACGTTTATTTAAAGTAATTATAATAGTATTTGATCTCATTTTTATCTTAATTACAAGTTAATTCATTTCTGCTCCTTAATGAAAATATAAGTTAATTCACTACTTTTCCTTAATGAAATTATGTGTGAATTATAAGTTAATTCACTACTGTTCCTTAATGAAATTATAAGTGTGAAATTATAAGTAAATTCCCTACTGTTCCTTAATGACAGTGTGTGTGTGAATTAAAAGTAAATTCCCTACTGTTCCTTAATGAAATTATAATTGTGGAATTATAAGTAAATTCCCTACTGTTCCTTAATGAAATTATAATTATGGAATTATAAGTAAATTCCCTACTGTTCCTTAATGAAATTACAGTTGTGAAATTATAAGTAAATTCGCTACTGTTCCTTCATGAAATTATAATTGTGGAATTATAAGTAAATTCACTACTGTTCCTTAATGAAATTGTGTGACTTATAAGTTAATTCACTACTGTTCCTTAATGAAATTGTGTGTGATTATAAGTTAATTCACTACTGTTCCTTAATGAAATTATAAGTGGAATTATAAGTAAATTCACTACTGTTCCGTGATGAAACTATAAGTGTGAATTTTAAGTAAATTCACCACTGTTCCTTGATGAAACTATATTTCAATTCACTACTTTTCTTTAACGAAATAAGTTAATTCAGTACAGCTCCTTAATGACCAATAAAGCGACGTTGATTAATAACAGTGTGGGCCACTTGGTAAACCCCCCCCCCTCAACTAATAATAATAATAATAATAATAATAATAATAATAATAATAATAATAATACCTTCGGAGTCGTAAGTCTCTCACCTCGTCTCCATTGAGTGTGCCTTTTCAGCGCTGGTTCGTTAGTACCCCTTTCAATCTTCGTTATCACCCCCTTTTTTTTTTTTGCCCCTTTTTAGCGTTGATGTCATTTCCAGGTCCCGTTATTTACTGATGTATGGTTGTAACGACGTTACGAAATCTGTTACATGATGTAGCGGCTGAGGTCAGTTTTGAAATATCTTGTAAAATGGAGTAATACAATTGTTATTATTATTATTATTATTATTATTATTGTTATTATTATTATTATTATTATCTTGTTGCAAAGCATTGGGAAATATTATTATTATTATTATTATTATTATTACATTTTAACTATTAGCAGAATTTCTGTACCCAAATACATGTGAAATATATTGTTGGAAATATACGGGAATTATGTTTTTAATTTTATTTTTATTTTTTTTCGTCCTCAAGACCAATGGCATTTATGGCGTTTCATAAACAGGGCAAAGGTGTACAGTAGTTCTTCATTTAGCCCTTCATTCATCAGTCGAGAGTTTTCCGTTTGAGATAATGGTTAACATTATGACATCATGTCCTTCGTGTCATTTAAAATTTTGAACACAATTTAACATAATTGTTTCCGTCGCTCCCTATCTAAATGTATGTGATTCGACGTTTCAGGCATTTCCGTCCTTCCTTTCCATTGAAATATATGTAATTGCTACAACTGTCAGTGTAGCTAATTGCAATTGATTATTACATGTAGTTGACGCATGTTTCATTTCCTACTAATTATTGCTGATATGGGATATGTTTGTTATATCCGACACCTCCTATTAAATATCCATTTCCCATTGAGTATTGCGTTTCAAGGAAACCATTTAGCATTCCCTTCATTTTGTATTAAATAGATTCCCCTATTCCCTGTTTCTGAACCACTCCCCCCCCATTTCCCTTTTTTTTTTGTTGTGGGGGGGGGGAGGGGAACGGATGGAATGTACCCGAAATCGCACTCGGCAGACTGGATCAATATTGGAACTGCACACGCCTTGCACAAGACACCTTTTGCCGCTAGTTTGATTATCTTAGGAAAGGCTTTCGACTACGTATGATGTTCCGATGAAGTTAAGTAAAGAGGTTAGAACTTCGCGACGCCCAAATTAGCGTATGAAAAGAGAGGCTTCAACTGTGCGACGCCTAATATTGCTTAGGAAAAAAAAGGAGAGGTTTGAACTGAGTGGTATCTAGTGTAGGTTATGAGAGAGAGGTTTGAATGACGTAATGTCCAAATAAGATTAAAAAAAAATAGGTTTTCACTATATGATATTCAGGCGAGGTCTTAAAAACAAAGATTTGAACTAAAGGTAGCCCAAAACGAAGCTTTATAAAAATAAAGCAATTTGAAAGTACGGGATGTCGGATTGTGGTGACGCCAGTTTTAGTAGCCATAAATCAACTAGTCGTTATGTCGAAATGAGGTTTAAAAAAAGTTTGTTAAAATTAATGGGTTTACAACAATTTTAATAATTGTGTATTATTGTGTATTGCTTCATCACAGAACAGAGTCGCACTTGGGCGACAGTCGTCCAAATAATAAAATAATTCTGCACTTGAAAGAATTATGCTTATGCAAGAGGAGGTTGGATGTCATTAATCTTTCAGGTAGGGCGGAATGATTCATGATGATATGTTCTCTCGGCAAATATAGAAATGTTATTCTCTTTTGGCAAGATACCAGCGATGGTCTTTAAACAGTGAACATTATATAAAATAAACAAGGGGTCTTGCTGTTGTTAGTATTAAAAGGTAATTTTCCATCCACAGAATAAACTGTGTATGTATATATATATATATATATATATATATATATATATATATATATATATATATATATATATATATATATATATATATATATATATATATATATATATATATTCGTGATGGGAGTGAGAGAATTGGTAACACAGTGAGAGGAAGGGGAGGACTGCTGTGATCAAACTGGGTGTAGTTTTTCCCATAGTGTTTGTGAGTACAGGGAAAAAATGCATAATATATTTTGTTGATATAATAATCCTCCCATTATTTAAGGTACGGGTAACGTGTGACTTTTATTCCTTTGTGTTGGCATATATATATATATATATATATATATATATATATATATATATATATATATATATATATATATATATATATATATGTATGTATGTATATACAGGTATATATATATATTTTTTTCGATTAGTATTTTGAATAGGATGAGTTCCTCCAATGTTCTTTTCTAATTTTAAATTTTGCTATGTAGCCTTGGATATACACCCCTACCCCCCTTTTTAAATAATTGGTATATATAAAAAGTAAAATTATTCCTTCACACTTCCCATTTATTGAGTTATTTCCTTTGGTATTTAAATGGAACTTTTGCTACAGTATAGTAGTTGTGCTTCTAACCCCGTTGTTATAGGAACATTAGAGAGTAATCTCTATTTACGAGTAGTTGATTATTGTAAATAATTGTTATTTTCCGGTTACGCCTTTTTCGCCAGGAAAATTTTAAAATTTATTGTCCATAGCGCATTTAACTAAAAGATGTTGCTTATAACTTATTTAACTTATTTCTTTAGTAACCCGGCCAGAACCATGTTGCAGTTTGCGATCAATTTAGTGCTGTGCGAGGTGAACCATCAGTTTAAAATTAATACTTTTAAACCAAACTACTTTTCATATGTACCTGAATATCTTGAGGCAAGGCGGTTTTCATCCAATGATTGTTTAGCATACAGAGATATCAAAGGAAATATCACCAAGGACTTATTCAGTGTAGATACAAAGAAGCAAACCGCTCAGTGGAAATGTCTCCACTGGACATTGATAGTGAGAGATATTTCTCTCTTGGTTTTACCTAGAGATGGATTTTCCACCCTTCAGTGGGTGGGGTGTGACATCGTCGAGGCCTATCCCGTTTCGATTCGGACGCGATGTCGTACACTTATTGAAAGCAAGATGTCAGACCTAACTTTTGAATTGGATGTGTGAAATGACGGGTGGCATTGCATCTTGGATATCGAGAATCTTATCAAAGTTATTTCTTACGTTTGTGCACCAGTTGGTTACTGGTGGTTGAAATGCAGCGAGGGATGTAATTTCATTGGTAATATGCTGTTAGTGTAGAAGGGGAGGTGCACGAGCGATCTCCGTAGGTTTATGGTGTATTAGAGGTTAGGGTGGGGCTGTATCGTTTTATAGGGGCCAGCGCTGATATATTTAGAACTAACCCCTCATTTGTATATTATGTATACAGATAGGTAGATAGATATGTATGTATATGTATATATATATATATATATATATATATATATATATATATATATATATATTACACATAGGTATGTGTATATATATATATATACATATGTATATATATATGTTAAATGTGACAATGACATGCTATTTTGAGAGAGAGAGAGAGAGAGAGAGAGAGAGAGAGAGAGAGAGAGAGAAAATGTTGTCAGGATACTAATCAGTTACTGTCAATTATCATTTTCTTCGTGGCGAAAGCATAGGATATGTGTGCATTTATATTTGACTTTTCCAAGTTGTACAATAATTTTCAAAATTAACAATATGCTATTTTGAAAGCATTTTTTTTAAACGGCTTTTCGGAATTTTTTTTTTTTTTTTGTATTTACGTCGATTACCAGTTAATTCTCCGTTATTACGTTTAACGTTTTGTAAGATTAAATCTCTGATTAATATAAAATGACCTAACTTTAAGGTAACGATTCTCTGTCACTAATTTCACTTCTCTTATCTTTTTCAGGTATGATTCTGGTAATCATTCAATAGTGTATTCTCCACGGTCGGTAAGCAATACTTAGTTATTATTAGCATTCATAATGAAGTCATTATAATCTCCCAATTACTTGTAATTTACATTGTAGAAACTTAATGAGTGATTTGACTTTGTAAAATTATCCTTACATTATCCAGTGGAGTCTCGTGAAGGGCAGTGCCAGGAGAGACAAGGCACAGTGAAGAAGAAGAAGAAGACATCAACTACCAGACATATGCCATGTGTCTGGTGGTCTGTCTCTATGTAAGCTAGAAATTAAAGCCAGAAAAGCGATATCTCCTATCTCTCTCTCTCTCTCTCTCTCTCTCTCTCTCTCTCTCTCTCTCTCTCTCTCTCTCTCTCTCTCTCTCTCTCTCACACAGACGTGTGTTTATATATATGTACATACTGTATATATATATATATATATATATATATATATATATATATATATATATATATATATATATGTGTGTGTGTGTGTGTGTGTGTGTGTGTGTGTATGGTATATATATACATATATTAAATATATATGTATACCTATATATATATATATATATATATATATATATATATATATATATATATATATAGAGAGAGAGAGAGAGAGAAGAGAGAGAGAGAGAGAGAGAGAGAGAGAGTGTAGGAATTTAGCAATCCAGCTAACCAGTACTCACCTTTGGAAGGGGCAGTCAACCAAAGTATGCCATGGCTGAGAGGTAGAGCCTTGGATTGCACCTAGCCTGCCGCCCACCACTCCACCCAGCTATAAAAATTCTCTCTCTCTCTCTCTCTCTCTCTCTCTCTCTCTCTCTCTCTCTCTCTCTCTCTCTCTGCTGCTGCTGCTGCTGCTGCTGCCTGAAATCTTATCTACCCCTTAAATGAGGTATCACTTACGACGGCGGTCTTTGAACACTGTGTATCACAGTTCTCGTGGGCGAGCAGTCCCAGGGTCACTGAGTACTTATGGCGGAGAATTTCCTCTTCGGAGAAAAGAACCTTTTATTGAGAGGCTCTGCAATTGGTTCCACATGGAGGGCAGATTGTCATCGTGGGTGGACTGTGTAGTACTCCTTTCCCCAATTTTCGTTTTGTTTTATTGGTCTTATTTTATTTTGTCCCATTTTTTGTTTTTAAAGTACAATACCTTTTCGCCGTCTTTTATTAGTTTTATATGTATTATTTTATTTTATCCTGTTTTTTTGTTTATACAATACCTTTTCGCTGTCTTTTATTGAGTTTTATCTGTATCGTTTTATTTTTTCCTATTTTTTATTTTTACAAGAGCTTTTCGCTGCCTTTTATTGAGTTTTATTTGTATTATTATTATTTTATTTTGATCTGTGTATTTGAAACTATATCTTTCCCCATCTTATATTTTAGGTTATTTTGATTTTGTTGTAATCAGATTTTAACTGTTTCTTTCCTCAGTTTTTTTTGTGTCGTATTTTATTTTTATCTATTCTCTGACCCATCTTGTATTCGATGTGATTCTTATCTCATTTCATTAGATTTTCTTCATCTGCATCTCCCCCCTTCAGTTGTGTTGTGTTACTCTCTTTTCTAATAACTTTAATTTATTTTTATTACGCTCTGTAAATTTGTGCTATTTACCAATCTAACCTGAGAATTTATGTATACATGTGTTTTTCGAGGCTGTGTAAATATGTAGGATTACATCTTTCCTGTAAAAAAAGCAAACGCTAAGTAAACCTGTAACATAACATTTATAACAAGTAATCAACATTAGGTCACAGTGAAAAAAAAAATTAAGTATAACTCAGTTTAACCAGACCGCTGAGGAGCTGATTAACAGCTCTCCTATGGCTGGCCCGAAGGATTAGACTTATTTTACGAGGCTAAGAACCAATTGGTTACCTAGCAACGGGACTTACAGCTTATTGTGGAATCCGAACCACATCATAACGAGAAATGAATTTCTATCACTAGAAATAAATTTCTCTAGTTCTTCATTGGCGGTCGGAGAATCGAACGTGGGCCTAGGAGAGTGCTAGCCGAGAACGATACTAACTAATCCAGTGAGGAACTTCGGGTCACAATGAGATACGAAAGCCAAATATAAATAAGACTTTGCTTCATAGTTTATGCTTCATAGTTTACGTAATAGCTTGTTTTTTATTTTATATTTTCCACATATATTTTAATATAGGAATGATTTTTTATTCTGTTTTAGGGGATTTCTATCGAAGCCCTGTCGTGTATCTAATGATAATTAGATTACATCCTCAGGCTTTTTATTAATTTTCAGTTTATCAGCCATTAAAGGTGTATCTTTCTCTCTCCTTATGGAGATGACCTTGCATTCAGCTTGGTTGCCCCTGCAGGACGCACTGTTTAACGTGAGGCGTGAATCACCTTTCCAGAAATTACTTCTCAATAACTTAGAGTCGATTCTTTGCCTCCTGAATTCTCCAATAAAGAGCAACATGCTCTCGGGAAGGATGATAATCTCTCTCTCTCTCTCTCTCTCTCTCTCTCTCTCTCTCTCTCTCTCTCTCTCTCTCTCTCTCTCTCTCTCTCGGGAAAGATAAGAATTATCTCTCTCTCTCTCTCTCTCTCTCTCTCTCTCTCTCTCTCTCTCTCTCTCTCTCTCTCTCTCTCTCTCTCTCTCTCGGAATATTAGATGTTATTTAAGGTATTAGCATAGAGTCTGCCCTGGAAGACAACACAATGAACGGACCTCCTCCGTCCGTTTGTTCATTTATAACTGGGGAAATGAGTGGCTTTTCGCCCCGTTGCTGCTGATGGATTCATTTTGTGGTTTAGAATTATGTGGAGGATAATACAGTGGAAGGGAATATGCAAGGAGAGAGAGAGAGAGAGAAGAGACTGTAGTTTGTCAGTTGGTATCTGTGATGAATAATGAATCTCGTAACTTCTCAGATTATATAGTTATGTATATATACAGTATGTGTATATATTATATGTGTATAATTCTCTACCATTCTATATATATACATATATATGTATCATATATATATATATTTATATACACATATATACACGCATGTATGTATGTATGTATATATATATATATATATATATATATATATATATATATATATATATATGTATATATATATAGAATGATACGTTGAAAAAGTCATAAACATAGGTATGCGAAATCGAGAGATGAGCAGCAGTTTGCGCACGTGCTTGACGATTGCGCTTACACTTAAAGTGAATTAATCCTATTGTTGTTTTCCTGGAATTAAGTTTCGTTGTATACATGAAAATACCATAAATAGAAAATACGAAAGCCAGTAAAACTGAAAGATAAAATATAAAGCTCGTTACTGGCCTAAATCAATGCTTGTATTTTGATAATTTAATTACATTAATTTATTTTTTCTTTTCTGGTTACTGATCTCTTCTTTCTAAATTTCCCATTACCTTGTGTTACTTCTTTCAGATGAAAAGTTTATTCCTCGGAAGCTTAAATTTCAAGTTAGTGGCCCGATGGGCTTGTCCCATATGAGTAGGGTTCATCTTTTGAAGAACAACAATATGTATGAGTAAAATCCTGTGTAATGTGTAGGGCTTATATTATAGCTGAAACTTTCAGCCACGGCCCTGTGGTGGCCTGTCCTATTGCGTTGCCAGACGCACGATCATGGCTAACTTTAACCTTAAATAAAATAAAAATACTGAGGCTAGACGGGTGCAATGTGGTATGTTTGATGACTGGAGGGTGGATGATCAACATACCAATTTGCAGCCCTCTAGCCTCAGTAGTTTTTAAGATCTGAGGGCGGACAGAAAAAGTGCGGACGGACAGACAAATAGCCATCTCAATAGTTTTCTTTTACAGAAAACATAATTAGGAACAGAAAACAAAATTAGGAGATCGAGTTGCGAGACACCACGATTGCTAAGCCTGAAAACGTGTGGGCCGAAGCAGTCAGCGAGCGACCTGCTCGCGAACGCTGAAAGGAAAACGGATAATCCCACGGCGAAAGTTATGCCACTCACTGGGGTTTGTTAAGGGAAAGGAGGTTGCTTTTAATGAGAAGCTTATCTGTGCGGATGAAGAAAGTTAAGGTTAAGTAACTTATTGGTAATAGTCGGAGGGGCTTTGGTAATTTCACTGGGAAGAAAATGTTAGTTGTCAAATATTGTGGTGTCAAAATATACCAGAGTATATTCCAATTATGTTGAATTTGTTGTTAGTTTTATTTATGGAAGTAGCAGTAATGATGCGGCCAATGTAGCCATTGTTGTAACAAATAGCTCGGGAAACTTAAACCTGAAATAATGATCTCTGATATATATTTAGTAAGAAAGTTGGGGCGTTTTATTTATGGAAGTAACAGTAATGATGCGGTGACTAGGGTGCATTACATGGTAGTCATTGCTTTAAAGAATAGATCGGGAAACCGAAACCTGAAATAATGATCTGTGATATATTTAGTAAGAGAGATGAGGCGTTGTTGCATATACTCAGTATGTCGACGATATAAGGCGAAGTATAGTTTTCAAATGTCTGTTGCATTTACTTTAGTTTATTAAGAAGACAAAGTATCTAATTCACATAAAATAACATTTCGTCTAAATATAGTAAATTTGATATTTAAAAGCGATTTTTTTTTTAAAATTTAGTTAAAGTAACCTGTTTCCATTGTAATAAAAAAGAAGACATTGAAGTGATTCAGAAGAATATTGGTGTCTATGGAGGAGGAGGAGGAGGAGGAGGAGGAAGGTGAGAAGGCGGAGGCGCCTACCAATAGCTAATCCAGTGGTTGAAGTTGTAGTTAAGCCGCTTGTTAATGCCGGGGCAGGTTGCATAGGGAAGTTTAAACTTATTTTATGGGAGGCGCAGATTGGATCAGGCCGGGTTTACCCTCTTACGACAGTAATCCGTTCGTGCGAGGGTGATGAGGAGGAGTTGCGCTGAATAGGGAATAGGATCCCCTGGAAGGAGGATGAAGGATGAGGGAAAGGTGGGAGAGCACCTCGGGCCGACTTGTTCCAGCATCTACCCATCCCTTCGTTATGGTCCCTTTTCCTTTGAGTTTACTATGAAGCCCTTTTTAGTTTTGTATCTTTCCTAGATAGTGACCCCCAGGGGTCTTCGGGGGTCGTTATCTAGGACTAATAATTCTTGGGGGTCATTATCTTCATGATATTCACAGTCCTTTGTTTATGTTTTTACGGTAATCCCCAACGGACTTGTACTAAACACGCCACAAAGATGGATACATACCGGGTTAAAACGCACTAAACACGCCGCAAAGGTGGATACATACCGGGTTAAAACCCTTGGGGTTCACTATGTAGGAAAGATCCCTAGTTTTTTTTTTTAATGGTTATTCTTTTGAATTTATACTGAAGTCCATTTGAGTTGCTTTTGAAAACTCAATTTCTTGTAGTGACTCTTGGGTTGTTTCGAGTCCTCTTGATGAGATCTTCCCGTTGGAATGGAATCTTCCGTATATAGTTATTCTCTTATATCAGTCTTTTCCAAATCCATTTCCAGACACCCTTTCCAGATTTTCTTTAATAAAGGTGTACTGACATTCCCCCCCCCCCCTTTTCTTATTACCCCTTACTCCGTTTCGGGTCTTTTTTAACACCAGTTAGGATCCAGTCAATCTTATCCAATCCTCTTTTTAAACTTACTTTTCTAGCCCAAAAGGTGAGTGGGCCAGGCCTACTTTTCTCTTTTTATTTGCTTCGCCTCTTTCGTATCATTGCTAACTTGAGCACTGACATGCTCTATCTCTCTCTCTCTCTCTCTCTCTCTCTCTCTCTCTCTCTCTCTCTATATATATATATATATATATATATATATATATATATATATATATATATATATATATATATATATATATATATAGTATATGTGTAATTGATAACATCTTTATCAAATATAGATCATCGGTATGGATGCCCTTTGCTGTTGTAATGCTAATTCGGTAAAAGCCAGTCATTCCTCCTCTCATTATTTATTTATTTATTTATTTATTATTATTATTATTATTATTATTATTATTATTATTATTATTATTATTATTATTATTCTGTTTCATCAAGTTCCTGTATAAAACCTTTCCCTATGAATCCTCCCTGTCATACCAGTTTCTCTTCAAATCTTCCTTCGTCACTCGTCTAATAAACATTCGTTTTTGGCTTTTCTTCATCGCTTTGTGTGTGTGTGTGTGTGTGTGTGTGTGTGTGTATGTTTCACATACTAACCTCGTTTCCGGCGCATTTTTTTTTTTTTTTAAGATTTTCACGCCTAATATATTTGTCGTACCATGTCAGTTCATCCTGGCACCTTCTCTTAATATTTCGGTATAAATATATTTGTTTCCTGTGCCACGCTCCCTTTTTAAAACATATTGTATCCACTTATTTACATTTATAACCTTTTTTTCACCGCCATTTATTTTTGCTATTAACTGCCACTTGGTAAAAAGTATGTTGTTATGGTCTCCTTTGAGATTTTGTACAAACCGTATACGTTGAACCGTCACATCGTAACGGTTGATTTAGTGAGAGGGAGAGAGAGAGAGAGAAAGAGAAGGGGGGGAGGGGTAAATGCGTCATAGAAATGACAGATTGTCAGATATTGTCTTTTCCTGCGCCAATGCAAATCGAGGTTTGTTTACTTAAAATGAAGTTACTTGTTTTCATTTCTTGAATGCTTTTATTTTGTAAGTTTGGCAATTGTGTATTCATTCTGTTGGTTGTAGTTTTTGTATATGAAGTACCTGTGATTATTTAATTATTTCTGTTAATGACGAGCAACTTAGTTTTGTATAAATTGCCAGTATTTATTTAATTCAGTTAAGGACAAGAAACTTAATTTTGTACATAAATTAGCAGTATTTATTTATTTAATTTCAATTAAGGACAAGAAACTTAATTTTGTAGATGAATTATCGGAACATGTATTTATTTCAATCATTGACAAGAAACTTAATTTCGTATATAAATTGCTATTATTTATTTCAGCTAGTGGCAAGAAGTATATAAATTACTATTACTTATTTCAATTAGCGACAGGCAACACACCCAGATTCGGCACTTAATTTTGTAGATAAATTATCGGAACTTGTGTATTTATTTCAATTATTGACAAGAAACTTTATTTCTTATATAAATTACTATTATTTATTTCAATTGGTGACAAGAAGAATATAAATTACTATTACTTACTTCAATTAGCGACAGGCAACACACCCAGATTCGGCACGTAATTTTGTAGATAAATTATCGGAACTTCTGTATTTATTTCAATTATTGACAAGAAACTTAATTTCGTATATAAATTGCTATTATTTATTTCAATTAGTGGCAAGAAGTATATAAATTACTATTACTTACTTCAATTAGCGACAGGCAACACACCCAGATTCGGCACGTAATTTTGTAGATAAATTATCGGAACTTATGTATTTATTTCAATTAGTGGCAAGAAGTATATAAATTACTATTACTTACTTCAATTAGCGACAGGCAACACCCCCAGATTCGGCGGCCGTGGGCGGAACTGTGACCTCGTGCTCACGATGGCTCGGCCATGTGGTGTCATTCCTCACACACTATAATCTTATCTTCATAGCTGTCATTAGTATCGCTTATCGGCGGCAAAGTTTTAATTATACCGTAACGATCCCCAGCTGGACAGCTGTGCCATGCCCAGCTGCCTTCATTACGTTGCTCTTTTCGTTGTCAAATGCGTTGCGTGGTTTATTTTTTTTTTTATCTGTTTGTTTTCCGTTTTAGGGGAAGGAGAAAATGGTTTGTGAAGTTTTGATACGGGAGTTTGCATCGCTTGCGGCGTTCGGGGCCTGCAGAGGTATTTCCCGTTGTTTATAGTTGTCAGTGTCCATCATTTGCTTTGTTAGCTTGTAACTGTGATTTTTGCGGTGCGCGTTTTATTTTACAGTCAGACCCTTGGTTGTGTTTAGGTGAAATTACCGTGTGCTTGCTCACACAAGTACTTGCTTTACACACACACACACATATATGACGTGTGCGTGTGTATCGGGTTATGTATTAAAGCTTATGCCGAAGATATACATATGTCCTCGTACACACATACAGAACCATATAAAAGGCGTGTTCACATTTTAATTGCTAGCTAACCGTAGTTGGCGCGGACATCCGTAATTTTGTGGTGAAAATAATGATCGATGTTCCCATATATCTCGGCTGTATGGCAATAATAAGGAAAATTAATTCCTTAATTGCAACATAAAGAGGCCGCGGTAGACAGGGGAAGGTAATTAGTAGCTAAATAGTTGAGAAAATTTATATAAAAAAGTTAAAATATACGCTGAAGTGAGTTAATGAAGTTCCAACTCATCCATAAAATGTTGTAATACAAGAGTTGAGTCTCTCTCTCTCTCTCTCTCTCTCTCTCTCTCTCTCTCTCTCTCTCTCTCTCTCTCTCAGTTTTGCTAAATCTTAGTGTGACGGGGTTATTAGAAAGAAATGGAGAGGGAGAATTCGGTACGTAATGATGACCATAAAACATATTGAATGAACCATAGGCGCATCGTGGTATAAATTTTCGTCTGAGAATCGTAGACGGGACAATTTTGACTTCACTGAAATTCGAAGTCGGTGTATTTGACTTTATTTGTTGCTTTAAATGCAAAGACCAATGGGACGGGCGAGCAAAAATTCCGGTAACAAGTCCAGGAAGTAAAAAGATAATTATATAGGTCATAAGGGAAGTAAAAGTTAAACCGATGAATTGTTCAGTTGAAGAGGATGTGTTCTTTGAAGGGAATTTTCTGTTTGTTTATGGGTGTTTTGGGGGTGTGGAGGCGGGGGACGAGGGGGTGGGGAAAGGGGATAACCTTTGTGTCCAATATTCCTATTCCTGCAGCAGCCGCTATTATTACCATCATTCAAATTGTACATCCATTCATATGGCGAGACCCACAAAGGCCGTTGTTAACTTGCCGCTCAGATCTTCTCAGAATAGAGTTCCGATATGTCAAGAACGAGAGAACAAATGTGCATCAACCGAAGGACGACGAAGGCAGACTTCCCAGAACGAATCTGCTAAAATAGTCCCGAGCTTTCAGGGAACAAGCATTCAGAAGGGAGCCAGACCTGCCCCTGTTTGCGCTCCCTGTATGGTACCCGTATTAAGACTCGCGGCAGCATGAAATCGGAAAGTGTGTGTGTTTGTGTGTTTTTTTTTTTTTCTTTTTCTTTTTATCAAGGTTTCTCAGTAGCAGCAAAAATAGGAGCCAAGTTCGAATTGCTGCTGCCGCTGTGTTGTCCCTACACTTGAGTGGAAGCCTTATGTGGTTGTGAGGTTGGACACGGGGGGAGGTGTTATAATTTTTCGTTTACTTAATTTCATGGCTTTAAGGCCTCATTATGACCCATGGCCGCATGCACCGGACCTCTAAGCGTAGAGTATAAATAATTTCCCTCTTTGTCCACTTGTACGGTTGTGCTCGTGTGTTGATTAGCGTAAGGTGCCCGCACTGATCAAATTCATGATTTTTACATTTTTATACCCGTTGGTTTTGTCGTGTCGTGTTTGTTAATGTAAGGCCACATAAAATTCTTATATGCCTGTTGATTTGTTTGTGTGTATGTCGGTGTAATGTGACCGCATAACTTTTTAAAATGATTGTGTGTGTGTGTGTGTGTGTGTGTGTGTAGTCTGTGTGTATGTGTCTGTCTATGTGTACGTGAGTGTAAGGTGACCGCATTAGAGCGGGAGTTTCCGTTTGAATTTTGTCAAAATTCCTTTGATGGCTCCCTGAGGCTTCCCTGACCATTTTATGACCCATCCGGGCGAGGATGCTGCTCGTGGATTGGTCTTAACCTCGTGCACCTGGTCTACATTTATTGCAGTTAATGCATGCATTCTAAACAACTCTCTGTAATTGAATTCTTATTGTTTTTGTTTTCATTCCATTCTAACTTACTTTTATAATTTAAAAATAGTGTTATGTTCTTACTGACCTATATTTTTGTCTTGATTTTTAAATAATTTTAAATCATCTTAAACAATTCAGGGCAGTTAAATTATTTTTTATTTATTTCCACTGAATTTTACTTTAACTTTCATTCAAACAAAGTATTCCCGGTGACGTTTTTTTTTGGATTAGTTATGAGTATCTTATGGATTTGAATTTCGACTCTGACCCAGGTAGTAGTTATACGCAGTTATTCTGACATTGTTCGGTAAATTTATAGTCGAGGGTTAGTCTGAGTTACGGTAAGTGCGACCCGTTAGATTAATGATGTACATTCTAGCCTTTTGAAACCCTTGCAAGACCATAACCATAAAATTTTTGAAACCCTTAGAGGTCTCTCAACAGTGGTACAATGTCCTTAAGATTGAACATAAACGACACTGCGCCTCAGATGCAAAGGCCAGATTCATTACAACCTCTTCATAATACACCATACTCTCGCGGCCATTGAATATTAAGTTATGATGCAATGGGTGGTTGAAAGGAAATATATTCCTCCCTTGTCCTCAACAACAGCTGTATCGAGAGAGAGAGAGAGAGAGAGAGAGAGAGAGAGAGAGAGAGAGAGAGAGTGTGTGTCTGTACCGGTATTCTGTATGTGAATGCCTTCTATCATGTCCTGTCACAAGGCGATTAGATATTGTTTGAAGGTGGTTGATGACCTGATCCTACATGTGGCTTTCTTTTTAGAAAGCATGCCCGATGGCATCGAGAGACTCCCCATTCAAGACTTCTGAATGCAGTTGCAGTGGGCGGCAGAAATGCCTTCGCTATTCACGCTGACAGGAGAAAATTGTATCTACATTCAAGCGTGCAAGGGGTTTCCAAGACCCCTTTGAGAAGCTCCTCCTGTCGAGGAAAAGGGGGAGGAGGAGGAGGAGGAAGAGGAGGAAGGAGTAGTTGAAGTGACATCCTTGAATGTATTCCAGGACCTTAGAAATCCCGAGTACCTTCCATAAGTTTTTAGCGTCCTTTGACACGCCGTCTGGATAGCCGCGTTATCATCCCCCCATGCCATGGAGTTCGATGATTTACTGCCGCAGTATGTCTACCTCTCCTGCGCCTCCAGTAGCCCACTCTTCAACGCCTCGTACGGGAGAATATGCATAATCAAGGGATACCTTCGACTCAAAAGGGGCGTGAAAGGGATTTCCTTTTTATGGGGCGTATCATCGCCCGGAGGGTGTTGAAATTCATCTGAAAAAGATTGGAATCAAATGGGGGACAGAGGCCGCCGCCGATAAAGAATCAGGTAAAACCAGTTGCGATGATGCTGATAATGTGTGAAAGATATGTTTATTTACGTGCTGCCGAAGTTCTCTCGTCTTGGGCCACCCTCAGCCGAGAAAGAAAGGACATTCATCCCCCTCCCTGCGCCTTGATCCTTTTCACGGGAGCCTTTTTCTAAGAGTACAAGTTGTCTTGTATTTTACAGGGGCTGCAAAAGATAGGTCTCGTGTACTTTTGTGTGAGCGAGCTGGATAAAAAAAACCACGACGGTAATCCGAGGGACCTCTTCGTCCGTTAGGCAATGTAGGTTGGGAAATAGCAAAATCCTCAGGAACGTCTCGTCGGTCTGAGAGCCCGTTTTGTCTCTTCCGTGCTTCTTACATCATCCGTACGCCGTTACGTACACACTGCCGCATTTAGAAAAAAAAGACCGTTGTGTAGTTAAAGAATTTCAGATGGGGCCAAATTGAATCAACTCGTTACTCGCGTTCACATCGTGGGAGACTTTTTTCGAAGAGGGAAGCTGGAAGGTGGTTTGTAATAAATGAAAAGGCTTCTCTCTCTCTCTCTCTCTCTCTCTCTCTCTCTCTCTCTCTCTCTCTCTCTCTCTCTCTCTTAACGCACCATGTCAGGCAATACATCTTTCTTGTTTTTATTTTCACTTTTCTTGATGTATATACTTGGAGTTGACGAGCTCTTCCTAAGTTTTTCAAGATGTTCATTTGCCAAGGTTATGTCATCTTTAACCCCAAAAGAATCATCATATATTTTCTCTCTCTCTCTCTCTCTCTCTCTCTCTCTCTCTCTCTCTCTCTCTCTCTCTCTCCTCCGCGTCGGTGTTTTGTCATTGTTATTCCATTTTTAACCTAGAAAGAGGCATCGTCTCCCTCTCTTTCAAGCCACTACATTTTATTCCCCCCCCCACTGAGAGAGAGAGAGAGAGAGAGAGAGAGAGAGAGAGAGAGAGAGAGAGAGAGAGAGAGAGAGAGTATCCAAAAAGATATTGCCATATACTTATAATTTATTTGAAATGCACGATCATATAGATGCAAAATTGGCTTACGAAAGAATAGTGCCAATACAGGGACCCGTCGATCGTTATGATGAATAATTAGCGAAATGTCCCAAGAACTTCCTTCATCAAGCAAGTACCTGAAATCATAGGATAGCTCTCTCTCTCTCTCTCTCTCTCTCTCTCTCTCTCTCTCTCTCTCTCTCTCTCTCTCTCTCTCTCTCTCTTTGAGGTTTTGCTCTCCGGTTAAGATGCACCTGAACTTAGAATATCGTGAAGACTAGAATCTTGTCTCTCAGCACGAGTGATGTGTCTATTTCTGCATTAAAAATAGTGTGCTTCATGGAGAGAGAGAGAGAGAGAGAGAGAGAGAGAGAGAGAGAGAGAGAGAGAGAGAGAGAGAGAGAAATTTGGTTAGGGAGAAAATCAGACTAAATAAAAAAGAAATTGAAGTAGATAATCACAATCTGTGAACCTATTCGCTGACAGATAAAAGTCAAGAGTGAAACCTATTTTGAGGAGATATATTACTAGCATCTGGCGAAATAAAATATTAATAGAGATGAGTAGTGTTATGGAAGGAGATAATAGAGATGAAATGGGGCGTAATTAAATAGATGAGAGTGACTCAGAAGCCATTAGTTGGCGTTAGAGAGAGTGAGAGATAGAAGCCATTCCTGCTCTCTCTCTCTCTCTGATCTCTCTCTCTCTCTCTCTCTCTCTCTCTCTCTCTCTCTGTCCCTTTAATTGTTCCTTTTCTGTCTGTCTCTTTGCTTTAATTCATTCCCTTTCTGTCTGTCTCTCTCTTGTCCTCTGCTTTCTCTCTCATCTGTTAATTACACCCATTACATATAATATATATATATGTGTGTGTGTGTGTGTGTGTGTGTGTGTATGTATATTTGTGGGTATGTGATATCTAACTGTCTACCTATCTATTTGTATATATATTTTTTGTTTCCTGTCAAAAACTCTCAATTCTAAATTAATGTAGCCTAAAGGTTGATCTCAGTAGCCCGCTGTTTTTAATTTTATCTCTCACTGTTATGAGAATCTTTTCTCATTCTTCCTCTTTGGACAGAAATTCTCTCTCTCTCTCTCTCTCTCTCTCTCTCTCTCTCTCTCTCTCTCTCTCTCATCACCTCGGCCCTCTTTGGGCCCTTCCAAGTCCCCTATAGGCTTCTGCCATTACCCCGAACCTTTTACCCCTCTTCCTGCTCCCCAAACCCCCCAATCCCTGGATCTACTAAGTCCCTCCCCCTTTCCCCTTACTCTGTATCTCCCCCTCATTTGTTCTTGCCCCCTCCCCGATTCCCTCTGTTTCCCCATCATCCCCTTCTTTACCTCGATCTCTCCTCTTAAGGGAGTTGCGTCGTAACGAGTTACGTAATCTTGCAGATACAGGCATCTCGTGTAGCAGCCCCCTTCCCCCTTTTTTATTTTTTTTCTTCATTTTCCGTTTTCTTTATCGACCTAAAGCTCCGTTCAGTATCTCTTTAAATTGTCAATTTGACAATTGGAATTTGCGTTCAGGCAAGTAGTACGTTTGAAGTAGATTCGCTTTGATGTGCGCCGCGCAAGAGTCGAACATGGAGTGCCGTTGTGAAGCCGAAGCACGGTCGACGGGCGACTGTGTATCGACCTACAACAGCTCCGGTCGAACTGTCGCTCTTCACTGCCTTTTTTTTTTTTTTTTTTTTTGTAGGTCTTTGTAGCCTATTCGACCTCAGCATACTTTGGAAGATTGGCTTTAAAGTTTTGACATAATTTTCGCCGAGTGTCTCAAAATGAGCGGTGCTTTACGCAGAATGGATGAGAATCGCCACTTCACGATGACTGGATGTAAAGGAGCCGGTGCTTCACGCACAGAAAGGATGAAAAATGGGTCGTTACTTTCGGTAGAATGGATGAAAATGAGCTGGTACTTCACGCGGAACAGATGAAAAAGAGCCTGTACTTTAGAAGGCATGGATGAAAATGAACTGATACTTGACGCAGAATGGATGAAAAGGGCCAGTACTTCAGAAGGCATGAGCCGATACTTGACCCAGCATGGATGAAAGTGGACCAGTACCGCTTGCAGAGTGGATGAAAGTGGACCAGTACCGCTTGCAGAGTGGATGGAAGTGGACCAGTACCGTTTGCAGAGTGGATGAAAGTGGACCAGTACTAACGCAGAATGGATGAAAGTAGATCAGTACCTCTTGCAGAATGGATGAAAATGAATCAGTACCTCTTGCAGAATGGTTGGAAATGAATCAGTACCTCTTGCAGAATGGATGTAAATGGACCAGTACCGCTTGCAGAATGGATGAAAATGAACCAGTACCTCTTGCAGAATGGATGAAAATGAACCAGTACCTCTTGCAGAATGGATGAAAATGGACCAGTACCTCTTGCAGATTGGATGAAAATGGACCAGTACCTCTGCAGAATGGATGAAAATGAACTAGTACCTTTTGCAGAATGGATGAAAATGGACCAGTACCTCTTGCAGAATGGATGAAAATGGACCAGTACCTTTTGCGGAATGGATGAAAATGGACCAGTACCTCTTGCAGAATGGATGAAAATGGACCAGAACTTCTTACAGAATGGATGAAAGTGGACCAGTACATCTTGCAGGATGGATGAAGTGGACCAGTACATCTTGCAGGATGGATGAAAGTGGACCAGTACTTCTTGCAGAATGGATGAAAATGGACCGGGAGTTCTTGCAGAATGGATGAAAATGAACCAGTACCTCTTGCAGAATGGATGAAAATGGACCGGTACCTCTTGCAGAATGGATGAAAATGAACCAGTACCTCTTGCAGAATGGATGAAAATGGACCAGTACCTCTTGCAGATTGGATGAAAATGGACCAGTACCTCTTGCAGATTGGATGAAAATGGACCAGTACCTCTTGCAGATTGGATGAAAATGGACCAGTACCTCTTGCAGAATGGATGAAAGTGGGCCAGTACCTCTTGCAGAATGGATGAAAATGGACCAGTACCTCTTGCAGAATGGATGAAAATGTGCTCGCACTTGAAGATTTGTTAAGAAAAGGTACTTTACTCAAATGTGATGAAACTGTGCAAAAGTATCACTCTGAATAAGCAAAAAAAAGCTGGATACGATACAGCGAGTAATAGAAAACGAACTGACAGTAAACACAAAATATACTTCGAAAGCAGCATCAAACCCACGGTCGAGGTTTGTGTTCGATCACAGCATCTGTTGGAAACATGGTTTACAAATACCTGTCGGTGATGTGTTGACAATGCACTGACATTGAAGGCTCCGCTGAGCTACGGTCTGCTACCTGACAGTTAAAACTGATTGATGTCAGAATAATAACTACCAATTCTGACTTTTGCTTCACTTACTGGATACTTGTAACTCTCTCTCTCTCTCTCTCTCTCTCTCTCTCTCTCTCTCTCTCTCGCGCTCTCTCTCTCTCTCTCTCTCTCTCTCGAGCAGTTTCAGGTGTTTCCCTTCTATTTAGATTACTGCTTTTATTACATCATCACGTTTTACTTTATGTTTAATTTAATATCATTTGAAATGCTTGTGGAGGTTTTCATTTTATTACGTAAAAGGGATACTTTTAGTACCTCCTTTTTTCACCTTAATCCCTAGTTGGGGTCGCTGTTTTTAAATGAGCCTCCTCAACCTCGAACGGTTCATTCATAATTGAGTATGGCAGATGTTTTACGGACGGATGCAATTGCTGACTCCAACCCCTGCTATTTATCCGGGCTTCGGACCGGCTCTTGAGTTGGGCAGGTTGTCCCCAAATGGCTAGGATCAACTTCTTTGCTATGCTTTTTGTACTGTTTACTTTATATATATATATATATATATATATATATATTATATATATATATATATATATATATATATATATAATATGTGTAGATGTATAATTTTATTTGCATCTTCAAAGACATTCGCCATCTCCTTAACTAATTTATAGAGTTAACTTAGCATCTAAGAAGAATAATAAAAATGAAAAAGCACTTATAAAGAATTGCCCCGACAAAACGGCAGGACGTGACAATTTTTATGTTGGTTTAACTGGAAAATCATTGGAAAAGAAAACAGAACATCTTGAAAAAGTGTGTAAGATATACGCAGGTGAGCAGTGCAGTTTCCGTTCATGTTGGTGAAAGCAATCATGTTGTCAGTTGGACAGACGCTGGAGAGAGAGAGAGAGAGAGAGAGAACTGAAACAAAGGAGTGTTAAGTTTTTTCGCCTTCACGCTAGGATATTTTCAAGGCAACTACATACGATTGAAAAAGGAATTACAACGAAGACTCGTTCTTACAAACAACGACTAAGATTGAAGGAATGTATAACGATTTTAGTGCTTACATGTGTTAGTACAGTTAAATTATCTCCTTAGGTTAGGAAAAACTGTCGTATATGAATTCAGGTACCATATCAAGCAAGGAGAGGAGAAGCGCATGAACAGTTATTACTGAACTTATTTAGTATTTCCTTTATATGTCCCATCAGAGAGAGAGAGAGAGAAAGAGAGAGAGAGATGAATATAAAGGTGTCAAAGTGATCCCGTAGAACTCTTTATCATTATCCCCATTCTGAGAGAAGTCTTCGCAACCCATGCATCATATCTTGTCCTTCCTTTCCTCCCACACGCGCACACACACACACACACACACACACACGTAGGTACATTCTTACTCTTACCCTTACCTTTTATGAACCCTTAAATGTACTCCCTGTGAATACACCTATTTACGCAGACCACTCCATAAAAATCAAATTGCCGCCCTCCGCTCTCTTTCGGGACGATAAACACCGTTTTGAAATTCCCTCCCAGAATTGAAAATGAATGGTGTACTGGCCGAGGGATCTCCATTATTTCTTTTGCTCCCCGTGAAAATCAACTAGGTTTGCCATCTATTTCCCATATTCTCTCTCTCTCTCTCTCTATTCTCTCTCTCTCTCTCTCTCTCTCTCTCTCTCGTGAATTGTTATTCCAAAGTCGTTGGAACAGACCTCTGAGTCATCTCCAGGCTCGCCCAGGGCTCGCCCGAAGGATTTGTTCGTAAATGAGAAGTGAAAATTGGAACTAGACCGAGTTAAAGAAGTTGGACAGCTAGACGGGAAGAATACAGAGGAACGGGGGGAGGGGAGGAGGTTAAAAGGCAGGTTTAACACTGTCCGTAGTTCATATATTTTGGTGATCATTATAAGCACTCATGGTTTTAAACATAGTTTTTAATATAACGATAGGGGATTATTAAAGATTTGCTCTATTTTTTACAATTAACGTTGATACAATTTCACAGTCTAGGTCGACTTCCTAATCCCTTCTGTGACCAGTTACCCACCCAAGTTGGAAACCTAAAATGAGTCCAAACGAGAGGTATTATTTGATTAGCTATTTCATATTGTTAGACGTTTTATCTTCCCATTATTGTTATTCAAAATGTACAAAGAACAGTCGACTGAATGAAGTTACTACTGAGGTTGGTAGAGTCACAATATGTTCAATTGAACTTGCTGTTTGTATGTGTTTTTCGCATGCATGCATAAATGCACACGCACGTGTGTTAAGTAAAATGTGCATGTGTATGTTTTTTTTATGTTCGAGTAGTATCGGATATCTTAGTATCTTTGGTGAGATTTTTGTTGTAAACTTTTTGTAAACACGAGAAATAAAAATTAATTTTCGAACCAGAAACCCAAGAATTACCAGTACACTTTATTACGTGGTACTTTTTGACGATACTTTACTTATATATATATATATATATATATATATATATATATATATATATATATATATATATATATATATATATATATAAGTACCAGGTAGTAAAATGTACTAGTAATTGTGAGTTTTGGTTGAAAATTAATTATATATATATATATATATATATATATATATATATATATATATATATATATATATATATATATATATATATATATATATATACACACACACATACATACATACATACTTATTACTATGTGTAATTGTAAAGTGGGGCTTAAGTATCAGCACTGAGGTGTATTTTTATATTTCTATATCAGGTTAACGACGCCGACTGACGTAATTTCCGTGACGTGAATATCCGGGGCGGTTGGTCTTTCCCAGTGTAGGTGTACGTATTTGGCCCAAAGCAGCGCTGTTTTCCTTGTATCCCTGACTTTCGTAGATGTTTCGCAGATTGTTGTTCATAAACACCGCAATTACTCAAGCCTTTTATTATTACATTTATAGATCTCCGCCAAGATAGACTCGAGGAGGTGACACAGACAAAATAAGAAGGAAAAAAAAATCTCCTTCAGAAATAGAGGCCCTCCCCTGAACTACTTTATTCACGAAAGAGTGAATGGAATATCTTCGGTCCGAGCCAAGTTTCCCCTCGCACGCGATTTTGCTTTCTGAGTGCCGGGTACTTGAGGGCCAGAATCGCGTGCCGCCACTTTTGTCTCTTGTTTGGGAAAGAATTTGTTTAGTATGATATAAACTGAAAGATCAAAGCTCAGTTGTTAGACTCTCCTTGGTCGTTGACGGCGAAGTTTCCCCCCCGCAAAGCAGGCTAATATGGCTGTTAGGCTTCGTCCCCTCAAGGGTGATTCTCCCGTCACACTTCGCAGAATGCGAATGTACGTCATTGGCAGTGAGTGCTATTCTTAATACACTGAGAAGTAAATAAACGTCGAGCATGTGTGCATGCTTATAATTCCTTCAAAAATGCACTTCTGAGATGCGAGAGGGAATCCGCATCTCTCTCTCTCTCTCTCTCTCTCTCTCTCTCTCTCGTTAATGACATTGTGACATACAAATCTAAACTGGAGATAGATTTGCAAAACGAACCTCTGATAATTATCAAGTTGTTTAACGGTATTCCATTGTATATTGAAAATGATCCTTTGCGTGAATGTTTCTTAATACCGAGGCCATTGGGACTGCAACTCCGCAAATTTCTAATTAGTCCAGGCCCGAAGAGAAAGAATTGGGAAGTACAAAGTGCGGGGTCAACGAGGAGGAAGCGATAGACCTGCTTTCTCGGAAGTGGGATGTTCCTTAGTTGTTTCTCGAAGACGAGGGAGAATGAGCTCAGGAGCATATGCACCCTTGGATGGCATTTGCATACCCGTGTGAGCCAGGCCGTTTTATTTCATGTAGTAAACGTTTTATGTGGCGATGTAAAGACCTTAAAAGAATTGCCACGTCGCTGAAAACACGAAAGTTGACCTTTTTCAATGTTATGTTTTACCCATGCTGTTATGGTGTTCATTTTATTATTTACTCAAAATGCATTTGTAAAATGTTTATTCATGAATAAAAGATGTATTTCCTCTCTCTCTCTTTCTCTCTCTCTCTCTCTCTCTCTCTCTCTCTCTCTCTCTCTCTCTCTCTCTCTCTCTCTCTCTCTCTCTCTCTCACCGCAATCTTTCCCGCATTCGTTGCTTTCTATGTGTTGGCGTATAAAGTGCCTAAAAAGGATCTATACTCCTGATTGAAGTGGTAACTCTTGGTGGTAATGGTGGGGGTGGCAGGGGGAGAGGTAGTTGTCTCTCCCATTATATCCTCATCTCCTTAAATAGTAAGCGATCTGGTTGTCTATCTTTTCTCGACAGTTGGCAGACAGTCCCCAGGGTAGAATTTTACCAAGTTAGTTGGATTGTTTATTTGGCAGTTGGCTCGATTTGATTAATTTTTCTCTTATTGTTGTTGCCATTCCTCGGGTTTATGTGACTTGAACCAATCAGCTAGAACCCCTAGGTCGTTCACCCCCCCCCCCCCTCTTTATCTACAGTTTCACTGTTTTACTTTCAGCTACCTATCTGTAGAATGGTCTCCTGGTGCTGTTTCCCTCTCCCTTACAAACTTCCTTCAGGAGAAATGTCCGTCTTGTCCTTTGGGTTTAAGCCCCGCTCCCACCTCCTTAATTCCTGTTTTTTTTTTTTTTTTTTCTTTTCATTTTAGGGTAGAAATGTCATTCGGTTGCCTGTGCATTTAAAAGATAATTTGGTGTTGGATTCTCCGAATTCAATTTGTGGTTTTCTTCACTAGTACTGTTTACAACTGAGTCTCTCTCATTCCCAAATTCCTATGAACCCACTCCTCTTGTATGAACAGTCTTCTTGTATTCCTAGATTCTTAAGAACCATTTCGTCCTTTATTCTTAGATTTCTGTAGATATGTATCATGTTTTGTAGGATCGTGGTCATTTGACATCTTTCATTTCCTTTTTCATGGTAAGAATAGGTTTCGTAGGGAGTCCCTGTTGGCTGTCGTTTATAAGGAAAACTTAAACAAAAAGTAACTTTATTCCACTTATTGTAAGGGATAGAAAGCAAAGGAGACAGTCGTGCCTGGTTTAATAAGACTTTGTATATTGCGACTCCATTTTTTTTCGAATACCAGCCTTAGCAAAGGATGCTGTTATATTTTTTTCCGTCCATCATTTTTAAACCTTTCTTTTGCTGTGTTACATTTGTTTCCTCCTTCCTCAGAATCCATTTTCCATTTCTAGGGTTGGCAATGGATACATTTTTTAAAAGAACGTCGAAAGATTTCTGGGGAAAATTTTGTCTCAAAAATTGTAAATTTTCCATACATTGCTCGTATCGGTATTAACCAAAATTTCCTGTAAATTTCCCCTAGTTTCGGAACCATCCTAAGTGTTCCGTAGCCTTTTCCAGGTCTCGAAAATTGGTTACTTTTCGAGACTTCTTTTTTTTCGGACTCCCCTCGGTCTCGAAAACTTCGTAATTTTTGTTTAGACATCTCGCGGTCCCGAAAATAGCTTTGTAATTTCTCTGTGATTTCTTCTGGTCTGGCAGAGGAAAACGTCTCTCTCTCTCTCTCTCTCTCTCTCTCTCTCTCTCTCTCTCTCTCTCTCTCTCTCTCTCTCTACGAAAGGTGCTCTCCCTGACGGGGCAGATTTCCTCGCATCCAGAATAACAAAAGAAGAAACTTTAGGCCTAATGCGCCTATAAAATTACCACATCGCCATCTGAGGCGTAGAGGTTGATTTGCAATGCTGAACACGCGTCACCTCTCTCTCTCTCTCTCTCTCTCTCTCTCTCTCTCTCTCTCTCTCTCTCTCTCTCCTTCCTCATCCCTCGAATGCTGCCACCACCCCATCACTCCATCCCAAAACCCATTCCTTTGGTGGTGCGCTCTCTCTCTCTCTTCTCTCTCTCTCTCTCTCTCTCTCTCTCTCTCTCTCTCTCTCTCTCTCTCTCTCTCTGCGTCTCATTTTGACTTATGCAGTGAAGTAGGTACCCGATAGTAAGTCACTTGTGTTGGATAGAGCCTTGCTGCCTTTCCGAAGTTTAGCAAGTACTTTTGGGATGAGGTTGCTAGCCCCACGCCTTGCCCGCAGATGTTCAAGGAGGTCAGTGTTAAAGCGGCTGTGTTTCAGTATACACGTGCAAACATCCCTCCATTATAATTTTTATTAATACAAAGTATCAGGCTCGCATTTAAAATTCATAGTCAGTCTCTAATTATCTGTACGAGTTTTAGAATAAAATATTAAATTTATGTTTATTTATGCTCTTTTGCGGGTTGTAGTTTTGTCCTTTTTATGAAATTCCTCTTAGTTCCAAAAGTTTAATGCCAAAGGTATAAGTAAGACTCTCTCTCTCTCTCTCTCTCTCTCTCTCTCTCTCTCTCTCTCTCTCTCTCTCTCTCTCTCTCTACCCATATGTACCCACACTTACGGTAATACCCACTTCTCATCTAGAGGGCCCATTAATGAAGGCTAAGGATCAGGGACATTTCAATGACGTCATCTGACACCTCGCGAGTTTATCCAATTTGATCGCTTAAGATCCTCGGTCGGTCGATCTCGACCGCCATCGGTATGGGCAGGCCCTTGGGCAGGACCCACATCGTGGGCCATGGGTATGGGTATATTGAAGTTTCCCCTCTTTCCCTCTCTCAGAATGCTTTTGGCCAAAGAAGTTGATGACATCTTTTCAAGATTTCGAAATTATGCTATTGCATGTATATGTTGTTGTTTCTAACCAGGATCGATTTTATTGTATATCAGGTATCGCTGCTGTTTCATTTTGGCAGACTGTATTATAACTGTCGGTATTTTTTCGTGTACTTCTTACATTGTAGGTATTATTTTCTTTCTCGTAGGTATTATTTTCCCCGCTCTTTTTCTGGTATACTCCGTTTGTTGTGTTTTTTTTCCCATCTTTCTATTCCACGTTTTGTGTGTTGACCTGCCGTTTCTTGTGAATTGTCATGGCTAACCTCCTCTGTGATAGGTCACGGTTTCTTGTGAGTCACTCTCTAAGACGGTGAAAGTGTAAGAGCTTTCTTTACCATTCTCTACCTTCCGTGTTTATTATGACGTATGGGCCAGGTTGATGTAGTATATGTAGTCCCAGTTCCTCGTTAGTTCAGGTTTCTGTTTTGGCGGCTTTCCTGTTCTTCCGAGAAGTCTTCCAAAATCTCGAGAGAAGATTACTGCGGCCTTTTGAAAGTGACCGGGATAAGCTTACTGACTTTATTTAATTGTGTTTCAGATGATTTATGGTGAGAGAGAGAGAGAGAGAGAGAGAGAGAGACACTTTTAAACAGTTAAATGATTGAGGTAATATCACTAGGAATGATTGGCAATGGATTGTTGATGCTTGCAGGAATCTAACTATTCCTGAGCTACTTAAAAAAAAATCCGGTCGCTTTCGTAGTTTTTCCACTAGGCAGTTCGAAGTTCGACTAGGAAGGTGTGAGAAATTAGGCAGAAAATATTTACAGTTCAGTAATTTTTCTCACTTTTTTTTTACCTACTTAATTCACTTATTTACTCAACTTACCTTGAGGCACAGTAGTATCACAGTTCACAAACTGAGTGGCCTATGTTCGCTAATCGAATTGGACAAGACGGAACGATATGGATGCTTTCCATAAATTCCATTTGCCTCTGTTAACCAAGGCTGATATTTAGGTACCATGTACCTAGTTGTTAGTTGACTGTTGTGCCGCATCAGTGTGTGTGTGTGTGTGTGTGTGAGAGAGAGAGAGAGAGAGAGAGAGAGAGAGAGAGAGAGAGAGTGAACAATGAGTATACCCCAAAAGAAAAATAAAGCTTTAGAAACTGACTTTTGACAGAGAGAGAGAGAGAGAGAGAGAGAGAGGTCAGGTGAGGTCCCGACCACCACCGTCCTACTGATGTGAAGGCTTGGATTGTTATTTTTGCCCTCATTTAATGCTACCGTTTTATTAGGCTGCATTCCATCCCATATTATTTATCCAAACTTTACGATGCCATGGTCAGCTTCTAGTTTTATAGACTCCTTTAGGAGAGAGAGGGGGCCTTTGTGTGTGTGTGGGTGTGTGTGTATGTGAGAGAGAGAGAGAGAGATTTCCCCCTCACTTTCCATTTTGACCAAACGTATAACATGCTCTGTGTGTGTGTGTGTGTGTGTGTGTGAGAGAGAGAGAGAGAGAGAGAGAGAGAGAGAGAGAGAGAGAGAGAGAGAGAGAGAGAGAGAAATGAGGCAGACTGCGCTGTAAAGGAAAAGGGTTGCTCTTTCTGTTGGTTGGAGTCGGAAGGGGGGAGTGGAAGGAGTACGGGCGTGATGAGGAGGGAGGGAAGTCCCTAGGGTCTCGGAGGCGCCGGTTGTAGAGAGAGAGAGAGAGAGAGAGAGAGAGAGAGAGAGAGAGAGAGAGAGTTACTTTCCCCGCAATATGGTTTGGGAATGTGATGTCGGAGTCGTCGATGCTATGGACGTGTTAGATAATAAGCCATTAGGCCATGGTGCCTGTGTAGTGATTATTCCTGGAAGATCAACTTGTGGACAACACCACTCAATCCCCCAAAATCTGTATCTTGATTGTTGGTGTTGACTTGATTCGATATTAAAGAACTCATTGCTGAAGCTTGTATGGAGGAGTGTGTGTATTCTTCCATCATTGATTCTTTATGGAGTCACTGGCGTTTTTCAAACATTTTTATGAATCAAGTTATTAAGAGTTTTTTTTTCGACAAGTCTTTAATACATTTAAACACACACACACTTACTGCCACTGCCGTGTTCTAATCGGCATCGGTGAACTTTGTCTTAAGTCAGTCGTGTTCTTAGCGATTGAAATTATAATTGGTATTCATCCTGAAACTGTTAATTAATCTCTCTCTCTCTCTCTCTCTCTCTCTCTCTCTCTCTCTCTCTCTCTCTCTCTCTCTCTCTCTCTCTCTGTGGACGTGTGAGGTTGGTTCCTGTTGCTGCTGGTGCTGGGTAGCGTATGTGATTTCACCATCATTCGCGAATTGTTTTTATGCTACTTGTTTATCAAGTGATTCTCCTCTCCGACGACTTTATTGGTCACTAAAGTTTGCTTATGTGTTCAGCGAAATGAAAAGCAGCTGGCGCGCTCGCTGTTTGTCGAGTCGTTTTTAAGAGAGTGGGCTGGCCAGGGAACAACTGGGAGTGTGTGTGTGTGTGTGTGTGTGTGTGTGTGTGTGTGTGTGTGTGTGTGTGTGTGTATGACTTCGTTGATTCATCGGAGTTTTTCTTTCTGTTCGCACTGACGTGTAGTTTTGACATTTTTTGGAGTGCTTGCTTATTCAGAGAGAGAGAGAGAGAGAGATTCATTTCAGGTTGTGTAAAAAATGTAACTAAAAAGTAACCCCCTAGAAAAATAAATTGAGAGAGAGAGAGAGAGAGAGAGAGAGAAAGCTTAAGCATTCAAAATATCTTTTCAGGTTATATATAAACAATAATGTAACGAAAAACAACTCAGAAGAGAAATAAATTGAGAGAGAGAGAGAGCGAGCTTTAGTGTTCAAAGTATCTTTTCAGGTTATATATAAACAATAATGTAACGAAAAAGCAACTATCTAAAAGAGAAATAAATTGAGAGAGAGAGAGAGAGAGAGAGAGAGAGAGAGAGAGAGAGAAAGTATACTTTAGAATGGTTCCATACCTCCGGGGGTCGGGAATTATCTCTTTGAGGGCCGCCCTCCCTCCCGTGTGGGTTCGGCCATTATTTGTATTGGTTATTGAAAGCACTGGTGTCAGATAGGGCTTTGGAGTTGAGTACGAGGTGCCAGGTCGTGGAGAGAGAGAGAGAGTCATGTATTTTATTTTGTGATTGTGATGACAAGTCGCTATTCTGCAGTTTTAATCTTGTTTCTTGTTGTACAGTTATCTTATTATTAGTTACTGCTTAAAAAAGATTCTAGTGTTCCCATCTTTTTTGAGTTCAACAATAGAAATTTGATGCAAGTTAGTAATGTAAACAAAAATATTTTCTTGAATTGATTCTCAATTTTAAGAAAAAAATGTTTTCGAATTGTTGTAACAACATGACTAAGTTGTATCTTTTACACCTACTTTTCCCCTCCTTTGGCATATTTTTTTCATTATTCTTCGTAAACTGGTCTGTGACAGACAAGTTACATTTTTTATTTTATTTTACCAATTTTAATTGAAGTATTGATACTTCTATCGAATTACCTTTCATATAGATTTTTTTTCCTCAAAAACAACACGGTTCGATTTACACACACACAATATATATATATATATATATATATATATATATATATATATATATATATATATATATATATATAATATGGCCATTTTACACACGTGTATATGTATATAAAGTGTATATATATATAAAGGAAGTACGTGGCGCTTTCTCGTAGAAATTGGCTTAACTTACAAACGTTTTTCTGTATATTTACTAATTAAATGTTTTTTTACTCTCTAACTTACGGAGACGAAGCATATTATATAATTCGTGTCTTCTGTTTTTTCAAGTGAAACCCACGTGACTAATAGTTAGCCTAGCAAAAACCTCTATGAAAATTTTTCTGTTGCCCACATAGCACATGACGTCCTTCTACTTCTAATAGCGATTGTTAGCTCATCCTGCAAGTATGCACACAGGAGCAGTTGACGTAGGGGCATTAGTATCTGAAGGGTCGCCTCTTTACGTGTACCCTGTCACTAAGAGAGGTCTAACTTTTTTCATTTTTTTTATTGTTTTATCGTGTTTGGAAGGATTCCCAGTAACGTGGTACAATTTAGTGGTGGGTTGACTCCTGTGACGTAATCTTAAGCATTATTTCATTCTCACGCGGGGTGTTGTAATATATATATATATATATATATATATATATATATATATATATATATATATATATATATATATATATATATATATATATATATATATATTATATATATGTATAGGATATTATATATATATATATATATATATATATATATATATTATATATACATATATATATATATATTGTATGTATGTATATAAATCTATACATATATATACACACGTATATATATATATATATATATATATTATATATATATATATATATATATATTATATATATATATATATATATATATATATATATATATATATATATATATATATATATATATATATATATATATGTCGTTTCTTGATTGTTGTGTTTTATATAATTTTATCGACTTTCTCATTCTGTGAGTTACGTAAGTCATCACTGGGCATGCGTAGGAGGGAGGTATTCTCTTTCCTCCATTATTTTAAGCGAAAGGCAGAATTCTTGCATGATGGTACATTCATTAGCGGTGATGATGGTTTATGTACCTGAAATCTCTATTTTTCTTTTTTTTTTTAACGCACTTGACTTTGATGTGTAGCATATGCAACTCGTCTAGGTTTTTAACATTGCTTTTATTATTCTTACAAGGGTTTTAAGGTTTATTACGTCGTTCTTATACTTTCACAGTCGGTAACATTCGAGCATTCTTTATCTGGCGTGAAAATTAACATGCCATTAAATCATCGCATATACGATTAGACGTTCATGTGTGACATAATTTACACATCAAAGAACGACCAAGCTGTCGGCAGACCAAGCGTGTTAAGTGAAATCATGTGTAAATATTCCGTAGAGTTTTGGGCCAGTGTTTATAGTGTGTGCGTGTGTGTGTGTGTGAGGGGTGGGGGTGTGTAAACATTTTTAATATGTGTAATAGTTACACAGATTTTTTTTTTTACATTAGGATGTTAAGTGAAATCACCGATGCAGACCTTGCCTTCCTGTCATATAATTTAAGGAATTGCAAGGAATTGGAATCTGGAGTTCGTAATTTAAAAGACTCATCTTTGTTGAATGTTGCTGATATAGAATAATTATGTACAAGTAAACGGGGAGGGTTGGGATGAATGGGGTGTTTTCCTCTTTAAAGAATGAGAAAGAGATAAAATGAAGCTGAGTAGAAAAAAAAGATGGGCGAGAGCCATTTGGTATTCCACCCAATTAAGTATTTTTGTTGACGGCCGATTTTTTTCCCTTATTTTTTGTATCCAGATAGAAGAAGAGCCCTAATAATATTCGTGCTGTTCGTTGCTGCTATTGCTGTTCGTTGCCATCGCTCGTGGCAGCAGCTTGGCCCTAACAAGTGCCATGATTTGTGAGATGGCTGAGGAGGAGGAGGAGGAGGAGGAGGACCCGCTGAACACAACACAGCTTTTTAGGAGGACTATTGGCCTCAGCAAGAGATGCTTATCGGCTCCAAGTCTCTCGTTAATGTTTGGCTTGATCGTTTACGTCTCATCAAACTCTTTCCTTTCAACCGAGTTTTTTTTTTTTTTTTCACGTCCTGCTTTTAAAAGATAATCTTCCGAGAGATTATCCGGAGTGGCAGGACACTTATGTAGAACCTTTCGACTACACGATCTCTACAACGCCATCGGGATGGTATTTTGTAGCGTCCTCCTAAGAAGATCTCTCTCTCTCTCTCTCTCTCTCTCTCTCTCTCTCTCTCTCTCTCTCTCTCTCTCTCTCTCTCGTGTTTTTCCTCTTCCCTGAGTTTTTACCTTTGGCGTTTACGTCGCTGTTTCTCTTTCATCTTGGTGTACCCAGTGGCGTTTCTTCTTCTTCTTTTTTTTTTTTCTTTTTTGTATTTCTTCTCTGTAGGTATCTGCTTCGTTTGGCGCTTTTGTTTGGAATCTTGAGTCGCAATTCGGGGCGAATCGATGTGTTAGGAATTCCCCCTAGACTATCTCTGGTATTTCCAACTCAACACAAGCCTCTCTCTCTCTCTCTCTCTCTCTCTCTCTCTCTCTCTCTCTCTCTCTCTCTCTCTCTCTCTCTCTCTCACACACACACACACACATTTATATAGTGATTATTATTATGGAATTCTTTGAACTATAAAATATTAATTGTACCTTTTAAATTTTTTTGAGATATATTCTACATTTAACCTATCCGTCCATTTATTTAGTGGTAAACCTGCCTGTCAGTCCAATCATGCGATGCCGTTCTCGTTCATTTAAAAGGCGAGTCAGTCAATCTTGGTTTTAATAAACTCTCCTCTAGAATTCATTGGTCATTCCTTCATTTATATGCAGTCGTTAATCTTGACGAACACTTTTAAATGTTTCGGCGACTGTTGCTATCTCTCAGGAGGCCAAATTTTGGATTTCTCTCTCTCTCTCTCTCTCTCTCTCTCTCTCTCTCTCTCTCTCTCTCTCTCTCTCTCTCTCTCTCTCTCTCTCTCTCTGGGATGGGCAAGAATCATCGAGATTTGTACAGAGAAAGCAGTGGGTTGAAACCAAGTGCTTGTTGATATTCCGAGTTAATAAATATTTAAGAAATATAAAGCCATTTTTTATATAAAAAAATAATGTTCCTTATTTATTGTGATGGAAGTAATGGTTAGTTTGAAAATTCTTTAAACGGTATGAAATAATGTTCGGTACTTCAAAAATTAAAAATCTTTTGTATTTGGTCTATAATTTACTAGTTTGCTTGTGTTTTTATTAAAGTCTCCGTTGTTGCTTGGCTAACGTGCACTTTTTTTTCATTTAACAGGTTAGTATGGTTCGGAAGGGGAGGAGAAGCCTTAAATCTGTAGGAACTGTAAGTACAAGATCATTCCTTCGGCGGGGATTCATATGAAACGGATGGATGTGTCATAATTGGTAGCGAGGAGAGGCTGACCAACTTTGGAGAAGTGCGTAGACTCTCTCTCTCTCTCTCTCTCTCTCTCTCTCTCTCTCTCTCTCTCTCTCTCTCTCTCTCTCTCTCTTTAGTAACTGCTATGAAATGACATTCTTGATATTTGATTCGTAATCTTTTTCAACCATTGAAGCTGTTGCCTATGGCGTGATTCGTTTTCCGCTGACAAGAATTTTGTTACTTACGCCCTCAACTAACTGAAAGAGTCTTCTTTTAAGTCATTCCCAACTTCTTTCTGCATTTTTCTCTATTACGTGTGTCTTTCTAATTCTGATTTCACTTATCTTTCGTATCTATGTGGTCCAGGTGTCCGATTGGGACATTAACAATCGTTCTCTCTCTCTCTCTCTCTCTCTCTCTCTCTCTCTCTCTCTCTCTCTCTCTCTCTCTCTCTCTCTCTCTCTCTCCATTATAATTCTTTTCCTAAGGTTTATTTGTTTTATCGCGTTGATGTTTTACGAGGTGGGTGGAGGGAGGGAGAAAAAGTTAAGTATACCTTAGTTTAACCAGAATACTGAGCTGATTAACAGTTCTCCTTGGGCTGGCCCGAAGGATTAGACTTATTTTACGTGGCTAGGAACCAGTTGGTTACCTAGCAACGAAACATACAGCTTATTGTGGAATCCGAACCACATTATAGCGAGAAATGAATTTATATCACCAGAAATAAATTCCTCTAATTCTTCATTGGCCAGTCGGAGACTCGAACTCGGGCCTAGCAGAGTTCTAGCCGAGAACTCTACCGACTTGTCCAACGAGGAACTAATGGGGAGGGAGGGAGGGAGGGATAGAAAGGAAGGGGAAGGGTTGGACCTCCATGGATCGCATCGGCATTACAGTGTCCTCCCTGCGGGGAATCGACTAAAATGCTTCGCTGTTGTTATCCCCCTTCCCTGAAGCCGCCTCCTTCTCCTCCTCCTCCTCCAGTATACCGGAACAGCGCTCCATACTTTGCTTGCCTTCTATTCTGTGGCCTCTGTGCGTGTGTGTGTTGTGTGGGTCTGTGTGCGTTTGCGAATTTTCTTTTATTGTTTTCATGTAAGTTTCCGGTAATGAAAACAGAAAATATGTCAGTGCATAAGTGTGTGTGTTTGTGTGTGTCATTGTTAGACTTTCACCTTTTTTCTGTATGTCTTTCTTTTTGTGTTCTTTACATTGTATGATGTCAGCCGTACATAACGTTTTTTGTGGAAGTTTGACATCACCAATAAAACTAGATCCTAAACCTAGATCCTGTGGCTCGGTCGCTGGCAGAACTCCTGAGAAAGAATTGCAGATTTTCCTTACAATGTATCAACTGGGTCGGGTAACCTAGTGAACCTGGTGACATTACGTAGCCCATGCCATGGGAAAAGAAGGCAGGGATACAAATTGTAGTGTTAATCCCAAGGGAAGTTTACTTTTCCTTCTTGTCCTTGAGAAGAATTGATGGAAACGGGGGACTATTTTCTTCCTTTAAAGGAATGCTGACGGGCCAGGGAGCGCGGTACTGGAAAAAAAAAAAAAACTGGAGGAAAAAAGGGTAAGTTTTGACCCCGAAAGCATGGTAGAATCTTGAAATCTTGGTAGTTATTGGTTGGTCATTTCAAAGTTTCGTTTCAGTTAGTGTCAGCTTTCGATTCGGCTGGAAAATGAATGAACGAAAGCTTCCATGACCAAGTTTAGGACTCAGCTGCTTGACATTATTATTATTATTATTATTATTATTATTATTATTATTATTATTATTATTATTATTATTATTATTATTCAGAACGTGGCCCTGTTCATATAGAACAGGTCCACTGGGGCCATTGCCTTGAAATTCAAGCTTCCAAAGAATATGGTGATAACCCTACGTTACTCATATGGGGTCTTTGGGCACCCCAAAGAAAAGGTCGTAATTCTTAACGGGCTAAGCTATTCCTGCCCTTTCCAGTACTTGTTTGAAGTAATGAGGGGAGTGAGCAAGAAGACTTGGACAGTAGAAATTTGTCTCTTGTAGCAAATAGACCACATTTTGTACTCTTGCGGTGTTTATTCACTCCGCAGGGGTAATCAGGGTATATAGTAACGTTTTAGATATATTGTTGTTTGTTGGTGTAAAATGACTTGTTTTATCTTTTTGATGAAAGGGTAATCATAAGTGTCTTATTCAGATGAGCAAAGACATGTACATTCTGTGCCAGGTCACGTGAACGTAAAGAGAAAATTTGTGTACAGATTGTGGTAAACGTGTGAGAAATGATCACGGCACGGTAACTGTTACATGCATAGTGTGTCAAAGGAGGGTTTCAGACATGCATAGTGTGTCAAAGGAGGATTTCAGATATGCATAGTGTGTCAAAGGAGGATTTCAGACATGCATAGTGTGTCAAAGGAGGATTTCAGACATGCATAGCGTGTCAAAGGAGGATTTCAGACATGCATAGTGTGTCAAAGGAGGATTTTAGGAGAAGAATCAGAATAATTTTCATGTTCTATTTATTTTTCTCTAATTTCTTATGTATTCTTTAGTAGAAATATGTTACATATTTCCATACGTGTTGGTATTGAATTTACTTATATTCGAAGCTTCAATTCTAGTTTGAATTCTTTTGTGTTTTGATTAGTAACTTCAGTAAATTGAGGCATTTTAGAAATGAAGCCCTTTTTCTTGCATTTAGACATGGATCTTTATCAATATATCAAGGTGTATATGAAAATTCAGTATTCTTTTATTTTCCCATTTTTACTCGATAAAAACAGATAAAAATGGCTTTAATAAAATCAGACAGTTCATATGAGGGTTGAGGATATGCTGTAAGAACTATATCCATGCATTTGGAAAAACAGAGGTTTGACCTAGTATTTAGCATTGGGGTGTCCAGGCCCCCCGAAGTATGAATAATGTTATTTTCCCCGGAGGAATAACGTAGGGTGAGTTGGAAAGAGGTAACAGAAGGAAGTAGAAAACACAGAAAGAAGAGATCAGTTATTAGAAAAGAAAAACTGAATTAATAGACTAATAAATAAATAGATAAAAATGTAAGTAGATTATTAAAAGACAAGGAGAATTGTTTCAGGAAAGTAAAACATTGCAAATTGTAGATAGGAGACCCAATCTTTGCACTGAGCGTGTGATTAGAAACCTTAGGACATTCCTCAGGAACTACAGTGAGTAAATAGCCCATGTTTTTGTGCTTTGGTATATAAAGAGTTCGAAAGGCTTTTTTTTTTTTTTTTTTTTTTTTTTTTTTTTTTTTTTTTTGCCTGCTCCGTGTTAATTTTGGATTCAGTAATATAATTAATGTATGTTAAAATGAAAGTTTTTTTTTTTTAAATTATACATACGTACATATATATATATATATATATATATATATATATATATATATATATATATATATATATATATATATGTGTGTGTGTGTGTGTGTGTGTGTGTGTGTGTGTCTGTCTGTGTGTGTGCGTATGTATGTATGTATGTATATGTATATGTGGATATATATTTATTTATACATATATAATGTGTGTATATATATGTGTGTGTGTGTAAAACACAATTAAAACAATGATTGTGTACAGAAGAATGGAGGATGCCCACATTATTTTCCTTACGACGTCAGCGTGACCTTGGGGAGATGTCAGGTGGTCATGTGGTGCCCCATTTTAAGACTGTTGATTAGTGAAGACAGTCTCGCTGTAAACGCATCCCATTCTTAAAATAAAGAGGAGGAAAAGCGGGCCTTTGAGAGTAACGAGTAAAGCAAGGTACAGCAAACATGAATGTTTTTATAGAACTCGAAAAACTTTCGTCGGGCATCTGCCATCCTTTCACACTAGCATTCGTCTTGCACCGTGGCTCTGCCTCTTTGATAAGGGGGGGCGGTGGGGGGACTACTTTCATTATGGCTTTTTGTGGTTCCCTCGCCAACAACAGAAGTGCCGCCCCGCGAACTTCGCGAGGAGGATAAACAGGAGAAACTCGCCTTGTTTCGCGTCCCTTAACCGAATACGTAAGCTCCTTCGTAAAGGCTTTGGCATCTTTTAATATAAGAAATCCGCTGCTATTAAGTTGAGTCGAGAAATAAGTGTGAAGGTCAGATGTTGTCAGGTGGTTTCAGATAGCTGGCCTAGCTGGCATTCGCCAACAGCTCACACACGGGGCATTTTGGCACCGCCTGGCACCCGGTGCCACTTTGCCGTATGTCATTCCATGGCCGTGGGAGGAGACAAGGTTGGAGGGGTGTGTGAGGTATTGCGTGTTTGTGCGCGCGTGCGTTTTTTTTGCGTGCGTGCTTGTTTGCTCACATAAAACCCACTGGCTGATTAATTCTTAAACTTCCCCCTCTTGTGCCCCAGTGAGTAGACCCTGCAGGCCCCTTTTTTCCCTCCTCCTCCTCCTCCTCCTCCTCCTCCTCCTCCTCCTCCTCCTCCTCCTCCCTTCCCTCACCACTCATATAACTGTCATTGATATCATCTGTCGTATGTAGGTGGTACATAAGATTATCTTATATTGTTTTGTGATAATTAACATCACGCTGTTGATGGAAGCCTCAAGTGACACAGACAAGCAGTTAGGAGTTTTTACGAGTGATGTTGACGCTGGGGAAAATGTTTGAGAGTGAGAGTATAGGAAAGGAGTGGAGTTAAAGGGCGATTGACATATAGAAGCTAAGGGTTATTATTTAAGGAAAGGAGTACTAGGTTCGACGTAAATTGCTACTGTTCCTTTTACGATGTCACTAGAGTTTCTGTCGATGCATAGTAAATTATAACCATAGATATATATGAAATATGTCTTCAGTCTTTACTTCTTTTAGCAATAGTTATTTTCGGCCTTGAAATGAAATCTTGACTTACGCAGTCATAAAGAAGTCGAAAGCAGCAGCGAAAGGTAAGAGAACGGCACGCCCTCGTTTCGGGAAAAGAAAGAAGCCCTTAATGTATTTGTCCTCTTGTGAAACGGATATGCAAATAACTCAGGTCGTCTTACGTCATAAATCAACGCTCCGTCGGGCCTGCCAGAGACCAGAACAAGTGCAAGAATGTGCTGGCAAGTGCGGAGCTATTTATTCTATGGGCGTTTTACACAGCCACTTCAGATCAAAACTTGTCTTCCCCACCCCCACCCTTCCCTCACTCAGTCCTCTTAAATCCTTCCTTCCCCTTCCCCCTCCCCACCTGCCCGGTTTTTGGCGTCGGATAACTTTATTAGGTGTTTCTGTTTTGGGCCTGGCCCTTTGGGCGCTACGCCTTCTTGACATTCTGTTATGCACGCACTTATTTTTAGGGTCCAAAAGGTGGGCGGTCTTCCCTCCCCCTCCCCCTCCCCCTCTCCCCTACAAAGATGCCCTTTAAGGTACCTGGAGGTCAATGAGAGAGGGGGCTCGGGTTTAGTGAGATTCGCTTACTCGAAATTGGCCTTGTTGTGTCAGTTTACTCTCTTTGTTTACCCTTCTCTTTTGTTTTGTTCATTTCAATATTTGTTGCTGTATTTTTGGTGTGTGTGTGTGTGTGTTTGCGTTTAAGTGGTTGTTGTGGAACAACTGTTGCTGGTGCTCGGTTTGTTTTCATTGTCAATTTCGCATTCTTTGTTTTTAGTTATTGGGAATTCACTTGATTGTAGTTTACTCTTTTGCCTCGTTATTTTTGTATTGATTAGGGCAATGGAATAACAGATTCTCGTCCTGTTTAGATCTACGTTCTATCTGTGTCTGTAGTTCTTGTTAGCTTTTCCTGTTTGCATCCTTTTCTGAGCCTATCAATAATTATTGCTGTTCTATTAATTTGCGTCAACGAATTAAATACTTGTGTAGCTTAAATAGCTAAATGTGATCGAAAATCCTCCGAAGGGTGTGCAAGGGATAAACAAGTGTCTCTTGGAAGGTATTCAAGAGAAGAATGCTTCTATTTCTTGTATACTTTCCATTCAAGGTATTAATGGGACAAGTATATTCTGTTTAGTGAAGTTTGCTAAGTTACGATGCATGACGAGTTTGTGGGGAGGGTCGGTTTTAGATACCTGTGAGAAGGATTGATCATTGCCGAAGATACACAGATTTAGAGAACAGGCTCATCTCATTTACTTATTTTTTTATGTAGAAACAAGTAACTAGTCTGGCAGCGACCTTAGAAAATAGCATTTTTATCCCTGTATCCAAGGCTGACAGGTCCTATTGCAGTGTTTCATTTCGTGTCATTTTGGGGGCGTACCTTCATACTATTTTTGGTAGGTGTGATTTCATATTCACTCACTTTTTTTTTTAGAAAGTAAGTTGAAAGCAAGCTTCCAGTGAGCATCTGTATAAATTGGAGTTGCAGTTGTGTTTATTTCGATCTGTTTTTCACCGAGTACATTTTTTAGGTGGCGTTTTTAGTACTATAATTTTTTGTTGGAAACACTCCCGGAGGGTGCGCATTCCTTTCGTGTATGCGTGTGTGTGTGTGTGTGTTTATGCTCTTGGTGGATCTACGACAGTGTTCGTTTATTCGAACGTCGTTGTGTTACCTGGTCTTACATGCTTCTAATATTCATCTGTTGATGTACATTGGCTGTAATGCTATCGCTTGTGGTCATTTTTTCCCGTTTCCATTTAAACGCCTGTCTTTCAAGATGCTGACTCGTTTGCCTCTTCAAGATAGTCACTGAAAAAAAGCATGAATGAATTAATGCCAGCACTGGGTCTGTTGTCTTTGTTGCTGACAGACTAACCGCGTAAATATCTGTTAGAGGTAGATCGTCGGAATGTGGGAACAGAGTGCAAGAAATTCTAGCGTTTGCAGGTGGATGGGGGAGAGTATGTCAGAAGTGTACGCTGACTTTCATTGTAGGCGTTAAAGGTAAAACTATGTGTTCATGTTGCCATGCTCAACGACAGCATTAGGCTTTTATACAGGAAATGCAGCGATTAGCATGTGGTTTTTATAAGAGCATAGATAAGAATAGTTTAGGCTTTTGTTGGATCTCATGAACTGAAAACTCAATGTTGAGCTTTTCTGTTAAAAAAAAAAAAAAAAGTATGTTTGGCGTTTGTATGTGTGTGTGGCATTAACTTTTCACATTTTCTTTCATGGAGCTACAGGATCAGTTTCAACCAGACTTAGTAAGAACGCCCTTTCACAAAGATATTCAGGCTTTTGTTCAAATGGGATCACGCCCCTTCCAAGGAGAGCTAACTAAGAAGCCGTGAAAATGAGGTAGGATCGTTTAGAATTCTTCATCTTTACAGCTATTGACCAGAAATGACAAAACAAGAGTGGAAGATTCTAATTTGTTCCAACCTTAGTCACATGTCCAGGATGGTTCACAGTGGACCAAAGTTCTTTAGGAATGTGTAAGAAATACCTTTAAAAGTCTTACTCCAAGAACATCAAGGCAACAGTTTTTCAAATTGTTATGCAGTCATCTCCGTGTACTGTGCTGTAGATTTAAAGTTTATTCCAACCATGGCCCCCTGCCGGATATGAGGGCCACAACAGGGGTCAGTTTTACATAGCATTGTGAAGGGAAGATCTTCAAAAAATCTTCTCAAGAACAACATGGTCACAGTTTGCCAAATCAGTATTCAGTTATTCTCGTATGGTGTCGAATCAATTTGTTCCAACCATGGCCCCACGTGCCAGGGTAGGGTTACATTAGGAGCCACAGTTTTACATAGAAACATATGAGGAAAATCTAATCATATACTTACAAGTGCAACAGGGTAGCTCAGGTGAGCAGTATGACCCATTGGCTTGTTTTGCGATTGCTGTAGTTCTGTCTTAACGAAGGTGGTGTAATTTTTTTCTGCACAACAGTTGCCATTGCGATAATAACGATTTCAACTGCAAATAGTTTCGCGTCGTGCATTATTTACATAGTAGAAGACTGCAGAGTCGGAAAAGCTGGGTCCAAATACTCTATCAGCATCTGGGAGCAACATCTAAAGTAGCACTTATAAACAAAAAGAAGGAACGGAACTTTTTTTGCATCCGAAGTGCATCAGGGATCGGAGCAAATTCAGATTAATGAGGTGGGGAGTCTCTCGGTAGTTTCTTCACTGTTGGGTCCTTTTTCTAGGGCAGGGGAGCAGTGCCATTTGAGAAGGGGGCTGACATGAAGTGGCACTAATGGCATTGGTTGCTTGCATCATTTCTGTTGGGTAAGTTCCAAGTACTGTGTGCTGTATGTTCTTTGCTGGATCTTATAGCAGTGCTTTGCAAGGAATGTCGCCTGTGTCGATTCTTTTGTACCGTTGTTTGAAACGGGCAACTTATGTTGATTTTTTTTTTCTTCGTTTTTTAGCTGCTTTTGTGAACGTCCGATTCAGTTTTTTTTTTTTAGTTGGATCTTGAAACAGTGCAATTTTGCTATTCTTATGTTGTCCTCATTGTATCTATTAGTATTTCTTGTGATGATAAAATTGCTGTAATTTTAATTTGGCTGTGGGATGCTCTATGGCCGTTATTTGCTTTTTTTTTTTACTTGTAGTTGGGTAAATGTGCTAGAGGACTTTTCCGACACACTTACATACTATTTATTTGTGTGTTTTTGCGTATGCATATATTCATGTTTGTGTGTGTGTGTGTATGTATATATATATATATATATATATATATATATATATATATATATATATATATATATATTTATTGTATAATCATTTTCTTGCTATAGAAGGGGACTCTGGGATATGTTGGTTCTATTCCGAGCTAGCATTTTTGGATAACATTGCTGGCTCCCTGGCTGACTGCGACCCCTTGTAGTCGACTAGCTGCCAGATAAGAAGGGCCCAGAGGGCTGCAAATGAACCTGTCCAAATTTCTGTTCCTGAAGTGGCGGCATTTTTGGCATTTTTGCCTGCATCGATGACCGAAATTGTTGGTGACGCCTGTTTATATTAATTAAAAGAGCAATCAAGTACCTTTCACTTGCAGACCTCATTATGATGCGTTGCCGCGGGGATCAATCCGCCCTGATTTAGTGAAAGTTCCCGTAGCTCCCTATTTTTTTTTTTTTTTTTTTTTGACATATATCCAGTAGGGATTTTGAGACTTGTCCAACTCGTAGCCATCAAGTGACGAGGAAAATGTCTTGGCGATGGGTAATGGCATATGCCCTGACACGTACCTCGAGCTATAAATAAGTGTTGTACTCTCTCTCTCTCTCTCTCTCTCTCTCTCTCTCTCTCTCTCTCTCTCTCTCTGTAGGTAGGACCACATCCTGCCTCCCCGCAGCCGCGTAGGTATCTCTCATGCCAACTTGTCATATCGTCATTAGCCCAGTTTGGTCATCATTCCTCCGTGATTACGTGCTATATCCACCATTTGGTGCATACGTACACACACACGACTGAATTATATGTATATATATTTATATATATATATATATATATATATATATATATATATATATAAATATGTATGTATATATATGTATAATATATATATATATATATATATATATATATATATATGTGTGTGTGTGTGTGTAATTGTAATAGCCACAATGCCTTATCAACTTCTCGAATTCTTCCAGCTTTCTAGAGAGGTTAAGAGGGCATTGTGGCTATTACAATTACGTACTTCGCCGGTAAAAAGTGACCAGTAGATTTTATTATATATATATATATATATATATATATATATATATATATATATATATATATATATATATATATATAATGTATGTATTTAATGTGCGTTAATTATAGTCACAAGGGTTTGCATCCCGTGTCGGTTACGTAACCAAGTACCGTCGCACTGTTAGCAACAAACGATGTATTGGGAATCAACTTCCATGCCAAGTAAATGTCGCAGTCGGGTATTGTAAATTTGATAGCAATGGTGAGGCACTATCACGAAGGGCGTGACACACGGGTATGGTATCTGGCATCTTGTTGTATCATCTTTCATCATCTTGCCGACAAACTTCGAGGCAAGTAACCAACGCGGGGGGTATTAGTGCAGGTCGGGCGTGCCCATGCTCCAGTTTCATCCCATGTATGTGCCGTGTAGGTGAAACAGCTATTAGTATTTGTATGTGTTGCAAACTTACTGCACATGCTCCAGTTTCATCCCATGTATGTGTCGTGTATAGGTAAAACGGCTATTAGTATTTGTATGTGTTGCAAACTTACACACACACAAGCATATATTATATATATATGTGTATATATATTATATATAAATGTATATATTTATATACATATGCATATGTGTGTGCTTGGTTCTTTTACCGATATTTTATTTTGTTTTCCTGCTGGTAATCCAGTGCTTTGTTTCATTTACTTATCTGATGCTATTCCCTCTCTCTCTCTCTCTCTCTCTCTCTCTCTCTCTCTCTCTCTCTCTCTCATAGAAACGGTTAAGCAAGGACTCCAATTTGGTCGTTGCCCTCTTGGTCAAACCCAAATTACTGTGGTATTAATAGAATTCCACCCCTGGTACTGGGGTATTAATAGAAATACCACAGCCAGAACGTGGTACGCATTCACGAGTTAATTAAGATGACATTTATGCAGCTGTAAGGTATAAAAGGAGCCTTGCTATTTGATGAGGATTGAGGTTGATTTATAATAATCGTTGTCGTTATTGTTGCTGCCGTTTTTCGTCTGTCGTTGATAACGTTAATCTTGTTTTCATTACGTAAGAGTCAGTCATTTTTGTCGGCTAGTGATGAACCCAAAGCCATAGTAAATGTAAGGGATTGCGCAATAGGAAGATGAATGTCAAGCTAATGTCTTGACGTGTGTTCAGGGTGATGATAATGAATGGACTTCTTCTTCTTCGTCTTTTTCAAGAGAGAGAGAGCTAACTTGAAGTCTCTACCAAATAAATTGTCCTCTGCTATAAACCTGCTTTTAATTTCAGTTTCCTATCATTTAAAACTTTTCGTCCCAAGATCACACAATCTTAGGAAATTAAATAAGATTAGTTTGCTTCCCCGTTTTAGAATTTCAATGCCGAGTGCGATAGCAGTTGTTTTTCGTGCAGTTAGCTAGGCGAACATCTTTTTATAGTTAA
>NC_089755.1:45535120-45537620 GCF_040412425.1 Macrobrachium rosenbergii
TCAGCCAGAAATATTTGTAGTTGAATGAGCTTCGCAGGCTACCAGCTGTAGTTTTACTCCTGACTATATTTCGTATTTTAACAGTTTCAAACTTGTCGGTTTATGTTTCCAATAGTACTCCTACTAATTATTATTATTATTATTATTATTATTATTATTATTATTATTATTATTATTATTATTATTATTATTATTATTATTATTACGATAAATCGTACTGATGAAACAGTAAGGTGAATGTGGCCTTCAAGTCATGGACGTCATTGTTCCTTTCACTGTGATTGTCGGGTTTCGGTATCACAGAAAACACAACAGTTAAAAATTGTCAAATTATTGCTTTTATAGACACCAAGTCTTGCTTTGAAGGTTATATGTTTAGGTTTTTCTTTGTTAAAACTGTATGTATATGCATTTTTGTTTCGTTAGTGACAAAAGGATCGCCCTACTTCGACATGTTTTTCCTGTTTGAACAGTTTTATGAAAAACAAAATGTTATTGAAAATATAGGTTATTCCAAATATACTTTGGAATAACCTATATTTACAATATACTTTTATGCGTTTTGAATTTCGAACTGTAAATAAAAAGCACTCTCGTGACATCCATAACATTTCTTTTTACGCTAACCTCATGTCACCTTAACGCATCTCTCTTTGTAATACTTAGATTAACGGCCACTCTCCATCCTCTCGTGTGAGAAATTGTCCATCTCTCGAGGAAGGAATATCACGAGACAATTCCACTTTCATCATGCAAGGGAAAGATTGTTGCAACCAGCGGTTGCATGACATCGGTCACTTTGGCACCGAATTCGCTATGAAATTGAGAAGGAGCGGGTACCTGGCGCTTTTCCAGGTGACAAATTACCTCGCGTGTGGTATTTCGAGGAGAGAGAGAGAGAGAGAGAGAGAGAGAGAGAGAGAGAGAGAGAGAGAGAGAGAGAGAGAGAGAGAGAATGATGCATCTTTTGTTTATAATGCTGGCCTTAAGAGTTGTTAAAAGTCCAAGCAGAAGTTGCTTTAAAGAAATTTAACGATTCTGGCAGATAGCCCATATCTATACTTGTGATTCTCGTTTCGTTTGTTGACGTGAGTAAAGCTGGGGTAAAAATTGGTGCACGTGCGTTTGTTTTGGATTTATTTCATTATTTTGAAAATACCGAATATTTTGGAAAACGTTCATCAGAATAGCGTGTGAAAAATACGGAGTACAAACGGATACAGTTGAGTTTTCTTTTAGTGTGTCTAAGCAAATATGTGCTCATTAATTGACTCATTCTTGTAATTGCTTACTTTACATTCTAAATTCGTTGTTTATCGTGTATTTAGTTCATACTACCTGTGCTTGATCACAGATTGCTCTGAGAAGTGTGGCATTAGTTTTTTTTTTTTTTTTTAGGTTTTCCATGTATTTCATACGTGTACGCCATAATTACTGGTCTGTATTGAAAATTGTAGTTAAATGTTAATGAAATCTTGTGTGTTTTCAGCGTAGAGTTTACTACTGAAAGTTATAAAGGGGCCCGTACTGAGATGTGCGTTGAGAGAGAGAGAGAGAGAGAGAGAGAGAGAGAGAGAGAGAGAGAAAATGTGGTTTTGAATACCTGGTACAATTTTTCTTGTCGTTAATTCAAACGAAAGGATATTCTGCGCATTAGCCCCAACAATATGTGAAATCACTTACACAAACGAGTATCATTTTTTATAGAATAGTTAATAGGAGGTGGACGTGGTTCTTCACGTCCCCCTCCCACCCCCCTCCATCCCCTTCCCCAGATAGCAATGGCATTGAGGAGGTTATAAGTCCGGTATCTCCTCGTAACGGGTTTATCTCTCTCTCTTTCTCTCTTTCTCTCTCGGAGAGCAACATCAGAGGAGGTCCACTACTCTCACCTGCTTGCTCTCATTCTCTTCCCCCTGAGTCCCCCCTCCCCGTCCCCGGTATAAACGGTTAGACCCGCCCCCCTCCCCCCGGCCACCGACCCGGGCCTCGTGTGCCGAGGCTCCTCTTTTGCAAGTACCGAATATGTCAACTGGATGGCCCAACTCTCTCTCTAGCTGTCCATAGTGACCTTAAGAAGGTTGTTGACCATCGTGCTCTCTCTCTCTCTCTCTCTCTCTCTCTCTCTCTCTCTCTCTCTCTCTCTCTCTCTCTCTCTAGCTGTTGACCATGGTGACCTTAGGTTATTGACTCTCTCTCTCTCTCTCTCTCTCTCTCTCTCTCTCTCTCTCTCTCTCATTATTTGAATTCTGTCAAACATGCTTTATTATGTCATTTCAGTGTCATTAACCATTGCGCTTTTGCTGAAAGCTAGACCGGCCAGCTGTATAGTTTACATTTCGTGATCAGACACACATGTGCTTTTGTAAATAGATTTTAGATTTTTGTGAAAACACTCGTTAATCAACAGAACGTCTTTGGGGGCTTGGCTTGCCGCCTTTTGACTTGTGCAGTGAATTATGTCTCTGGTGGATATATATATATATATATATATATATAT
>NC_089755.1:45545120-45685120 GCF_040412425.1 Macrobrachium rosenbergii
ATATATATATATATATATATATATATATATATATATATATATATATATATATATATATATATATATATATATATATATATATACACACACAGTATATATATACATACATACATACACATACATACATACACATACACACACATACACACATATACATAAATACACACACATGTGTGTGTATTTATATATGCATACATGTGTGTATGTATGTATGTATGTATTTTTCACTGATCTATTCCTTCTCAATGCACGTATATATAATATATATATATATATATATATATATATATATATATGTGTGTGTGTGTGTGTGTGTATATGTGATTATAGGTTATAAACACATGAAAAGGATGTAAAATTTTATAGATCCAACTTATGCACATACTAGAGAGAGAGAGAGAGAGAGAGAGAGAGAGAGAGAGAGAGAGAGAGAGAGAGAGAGTTGAAATTTGTGATAGGTTTCATGCTTTTCAACTCAGGCAGATACAGTGCATACTAGCCTTACATCTTATTTTTTTAATAAGGCTATACTGCCCCATCCTTTGTCTAAAAACTTTGAGAGCCAGCTGTGGGTTGCAAGGAAGAACAGGGTGATGAAGTTCCTGTGTTTTACCCAAGGAAGGAGATTGTACCTGTGGGATTTAGAGGCATTTTATAAGTACATAGACTGAAAGCGTACTTACATCCCTTAAGAGAGAGACTGGCTGGGAGAGGTGAGATTTAGAGTAAACGAAATGAACTGAAATATTTGCATGAGTATTTTATGTACACTTGTTATAGTTTTAAGCTTTATATTCCTGTGTTTATGTAGAGTATATTGTATTGGTCTTACCATCTGTGAATTGTTTAAATGACCACAGAATAGCCTGTTTGAAAATATAAAAGAGTGATTGTAAGAAGAATATTTAGAGCATTAAACCCCCAGCCTTTGTAGAGGGTATTGATAGGTAAGATTTTTGTATGAAATAAAATGATTTTATACTCAGATGTAAGTTTTCTGTACCTAACTTAGTATTAATGTGATGATTTCAAGGTTTTATACACAGTATACCATATATAAATATAGCAGATGAATATGTGTGAACTAGATGCGGAAAGAGAATTTTTTAGATATTTCAAAATTGGAACCAAAGGATTTCTTGTACATCTTGGAGGATTTACCAATAGAACTTTGTTAGTACTGTATTTAGCAGTATAATACAAGATTATACCCTCTATGGATAGGTCATTTTTGTCTCATGATAATGGAGATTTCTACAAAGAGGCATGTTTCACTGTTGTGTTTTGAGCTTGTTTTTCCTTCCAGTATCAGTTCAAGTATTTATTTTTATATTGCGGTTATAATGATTTTTTTCTCTATGTACTGTAATATATTTCCTAACCAATAAATATTCAGTTGTCAAAAAACCCATTTCATCAGCTTCTGTGTCTCTTTATTCCAGGGGGCCAGGGTGAACTATGTGTTGTGGAAACTCCCTTGAAGACTCAGTATTTCACTCCTGTGGTCGAGACCTTGGCCCAGTGCCATGGATGCCGTTTTCCAGCCCACACACCAACCCCTGAAACACCCAAGCACACGCCTCCTATAAGACAAGTCCATATTGTGCACGTGGAGGATCCAGAGGGTGGTGCAGTGGAAGTGGTCATGGAGGGCAGTAAATTCAACTCAAAGGAGCCTCCAGCTCAACCTCCTCCACCAGGGGGATCTTCAAGAATTGCCCTTGTTCTCTTCTCCTCCAGGGAAAGAGGAGCACCTGTTGTGTTTACAGTCACAGCTCAGGGGCTGGCCAATGATACTAAGCATGTATTCTTGGTAGGGGTCTTGCTCTAATTATATATTATTTTTTACTTAGCACATATTTATATTCACTACATGTATGTATACTGTACACATACATATACTTTTTGGCCACCCATTCAGTCTTTGTTAAATTGCTCAATCACTTGTTCTAACCATTCATGCATCAAAACTTACATCCTTATTTTAAATATATATAATTTTTTAAGTAAAAGACTTAAACTGTAAAGTTTTGAGGTTACTTTATAAGAAGAAAATTATGATGCCACAATTTTGAAAATAAAGTTTTATATCAAGGTTTACATTGTCATCAGTTTACTGTTTGTCAAGTGTATATGTGAACAAATTAAATCCAAGGCTTTTCCTATGTTGGCTATTCATAGCTCACCTTGATCTTCCAGGTAAGTGGTGAAGATGAGGTGCGAGGTAGTAATCTGAGGTACAGCATTGCCCACAAACAGCGACCCACTAAGGAAAATTTGATATCAAGTATTGAACATAAGTTTGGCTTTGTATCTTCATACACCAGAGTCCCCAAAGCCAACAAGATTATTCTACAACTCCCAGCAGGTAATTTTCAATTTAAATCCTGTGATGGTGTTGTGACAGTACCTTTATAAAGAAGGAGGGGCTTTCAGATATATAAAAGGGTAAATATTGAGGTAGTTACTATTATCTCAATATTTTCACATAATGGTTACTATGATCCTGTGGAGTAGCACACTAGAGTACAGCAAGGGGTTTCATAGACTAGGAATGTTGAATAGAACGAATTTAAGAAACATGAGTCACATGAATATAGTCATTTCCAGCATTGCTATAATCTTTTGTAACCCTGTGCTATTTTTTAAAGGTGTGCAGGCTGTTTGGAAATTTCATCATTCCTTTCCCATAATTGCAGATGATGAAACTGGCCCAGGTTGTGATATAGATGTTGCTGACACCAGCCCTACAGCAGATTGTTTCATCTCAATTGAGCAACCAGTTGATGGCTGTTACCATCATAATATGCTGGGTGAAAATGACAGGCAAGTTTCACCATTATAACCATTCACATATCACTGTGAAGTGATGCTGTATCCATCTGTAAAAGACTTACATATCATTATTGGTAGATGATAGTCAAATGTTATGGAAAGATCTTTAGTTCACTGAACTAATAGATTTTTATGGAATATGTATCATTTAGTTATTCAAAATTTAGTTGGTTGTAGTGTTTTGTACATGTAATGCAGTTTGTTCTTACCTTGATTATTATTATTGTTATTTCTTCTATTAGATATAGTATTCACACAGATAAATGCTCTACAGTGTATTGTGTTGTCAGTATATTTGAACTTTTTCCTTTCAAAAACAGTACTGTACTTGTCACTGATGGAAATCACAATTACAATTACATCTTTTACTGATATGCATCACTGGGTTACACTAGATGAATCAAACTCTTCTTTTGAACTCAGAATAAAAGAAAATTAATTTCGAACATCAGTTTATTAATTAAATTACAAATGATCCTCTTTAACCTTCAGGGACATCCACATTATTGAGGTAGATGGAAGTAGCAATAGCAATGGGAGTCTGGTATTGTCAGTTGTTGGTAGCAGTGATGGAGGTACCAGGGCAATTGGAATGGCAGGTGGCAATGGGTTTGTTGTAGAGAGAAACATCACACTTGTGTTACGAACTTCAAGACCCACTACTTGGTCCCTCCATGCAGCCAACATTCAAGGAACTATCACCTTGCTTGTGGTAAGATCATATTTATTGCATTTAGACTGAACAAGAACTGGTGAAATTTTGCATATAAAGATATCAAAAAAGTTCTTATGATAACTACTTTAGAATTGAAAACTGGAGTGTTACTATCCGCTGACACTTTTCTGTGGAAAGTCTTTTGAACCCTAAAGAAAATTTGTCTTGTCAATTTTTAAAGGAAATTATAAGACATTTTTTTATTGAATTGTAAGTCTCTTTCAAATTCCATTCATGCAGTTTTTATAGGTTAGTGTATACTATTCAGTGTTAATGTAGTCTCTTGCATTTCAGGGAGGTGGTGACCAAGTTGAGAATACCTCAGTGCCTGGACCTGGAGTGATTGTTGAGGTTCGGCGACTTGACGTCCCAGCAACATTCGATCAGCTGATTTTGACAGTGCTTACAAATGTTGGGCCTCCAGTATCTTACACTCGAACAACTAGCCCTAATAAAATTACCATAACTGTTCCACCCAGGAATGGTAAGTTTAACAAATATGCATTATAACAAATACATTTGTTTGTCTTGTAAAATCTAATCATGCAGTGTGACATTTATTTTTCATTTTAAGCCTTGTTAATTCTGAAATTTCCGGTATGCTGCAGTGTAGTAGGTATAAATGTAATTACATTGAAAGTCTTGCTTTCAGAAAAACACATTGTTCTGCCACCGTACATACCAGAATATGAACAAACAACAGGTAAGTGTTAGTTCAGTTTTTATTTATCAGTTAAGTCCTTGTCTGTTAAAATGAACTTGTAATCTTATACATTATTTTTAGTTTAATATTAATTTTTGTAATTCCTCCCAGCATATACGGTAATATAGTACAGTTAGCAACAATAACTGCACCTCAGGTAGATGAATCTACCAGGTTTATAGGAGGAATACAAGTTAAAATGAATGCAGACTCAAGAGACTATGTAATTAGCTTTAATAACCATTGAAAGCCAATTCCTTCAAATATATCCTCAGTATCTTACATGATTTTACATTAGCTTTTCCCTTTTAGGGTTAGACATGAATTCTTTCCACTCTTCTCTGTCCCCTGCTCTTTTGCCTGAACTCCCATCACGTCTGTGTCTTCATTTATCTTCCTGCTCCATGATATCCTGGGTTTTCCTACAGGTCTGTGTTGTGCTACTGCCATATCTACTGCTTTTTAGACCAACCTTTTCAGATTCCTTCACACCACATGTTCAAACCATCTTGGTCATTGAGATCTCAGCCTTTTCCCAGTCTGTTGATACCATACAAGTATCTCTCCACCAATTCCTCATTCACGTTAAAATTTTCCCAGTGAACCCTAGCCATGAATCTTATGATTCAGTGGTTGCCCCTTTTCAGAATGTCCATTTTCCTTGTCAGTGCTCGTGTTTCTGCTGTAGATTATTAAAGGGCTTACACACCCCTTCTAAGTCTTTGACCTCTTAACTAACAATACACTTTTATTTACCAGTAGTGTAGCTCGCTCTCTATCCCCACTTCATTCATGCCGTAGCTACTTTCTTATTATCTCAATCTTACATCAGCCCAGTGTGCCCCCAAGGGAAAGAAATGCTCTGTCTCTTTCAAGACCTTCCCATATATCACAACAGGATGCTCCCGTCTCTTCCCCATTTGGTCTTGTAATCCATTTGGGCATCAGAAATTTCATACATGGAGAAATTTCATACCCCATGTATATTGCATTATCCTAACTTCTTATGGACAACATCTGTTACATATAGTAGACAATGTATAGTTTCCCATGCACTTTCCCACAGCAACCACATGGCTACATTCCTGATTGTATTTTTTCCTTTGCTTTCCATTCATCACAAGCTTTGTTTTGCTTCCAATGATTTCTGTTCTCTCTTCTCCATTCCACTCTTTTACCTTTTGAATATCCGTCTTTGGATTGTTGCTGTATTATAAACTGGCTAAAGTCAAGGAATTACAGTACTGTATCATAAATTGCAATATTTTAAATGAATTTTGGGTGATATATTTAATGAATGTTTATCATATAATAGAGCAGGCTAAAAATTGTGCAGAATGATGGAAGAGAGGAATGGATAAGAGAAAATTGAAAATCAGTGTACAGTATAGAAATATGATTCTGGTCTTGATACACTAATTTATAATAATAATAAGAGATTGAGGGTAATTAGTCTTACATTATGGTAAGTCCCATGAGAGGAAGCACCCAATTCGAAATGTTTATCTTAATGATTTAGATGATAAAAAATCATCTGCAGGATTCATCTTTCAGGGTTGTGCTGTACTATTTTAACTTATATTACAGTATATGGTGAAGATCGTGCAGCTGTGATCAATGGAGCGTTATCGGTTAGTTGTGATAGTTCCTCGATGACTGTAGCCATTCCGCGGAGAATATCCAGTCAAGTAGGAGGTATATCTATGTCCTTATCGGACCATTCTTGTCTTGGTGTTATGAACGAAACTCATATATATATCACAGAGCGGTTTGAGAAGTGCAAGTTCAAACGGAGGATGTCCACTTACCAGACAACATACACAAATCATGTGAGTAATTTATCCATTTGTACTGATGGTATTTAGGCTGATAATGAATATTGCAGTAATGCTTTTTAAATTAGAATCTGTATTGGCTGTCTCTTCAAGTAATATTATAATTATAAAATAAGTTAACTTACTTTAAAATTATAACAATATAATTGTTATAATGATTCTTTATGCTAAATTCTTTTCTACTGTACGTATTGTCTTTGGTCATTAAAAGTACTAGTGCAATGGTTATATTGATGGAAATGCTCATTACAGTATTTGTATTACTGATGTACTCATGCCATCAAAAATGCAATAACAGAAAGGAGAGTTGTAACTTCAGCTTGTGCCAGACCCAGGTGTCTTCATCCTTCCAACTTGAAAGACAGCCCTGGTCCATGGCAAAATTACCTGTAGCCCATTGTTCTAGTTGTAAAAGACATGCATTATAGGAGACCACAAATTTGGACTATACACTATGGATGATGGTTGCAATGAAACATATTTATATGGAACATTGTTTTATTAGTGAAGTTTTCCACAATGACAGAATGGAGGAATGTAGTACAAATTTTTTTCTCTTCTCAGGTTCATATTGGTATAGGACCAAGTATTAGTGACGACGAGGATTTTGATGGATCTGGCTATGGTTCAAATGATGATGATGATTATTACGTTGCTCAGATTAAGGTTCAGTGTCAGGTTGGACCGAGAATCGTATATCCTGAAGCTCCATCAACTCGAAAGGTAAGAAATCCATTCATTAACATAAGGTTAAGTTAGTTTTCCCTTACTTAATATTACATTGTATTTCACTGTGTCATGTAGTTTACATAGGAGTAGCTGAAACTTTCATGTCAACATTTACATTAGAAATTATTTTGAATTTATAATTGTCAGATTATTGAATGAAGATATAAATAAAACTGAATTATGTTATTAAAGAATATTGGGCTGCAAATCTTAGGAGTCCTAACATTTTCTAAGTTAAGTTATATCACCAAATGCATGTCGTGAAGTGTGACTGCTATCAGTATCTAGTAGAGGTTACTTTGTGCTCAAATAAGAATACTGTATAATGAACAACAGCTTCTTACCAGCAGATACAGTTTTATTGGTCTTTTATTTTAACCATCCATAGACAAACACAGAGCCAGCAGCTGGAGCCACCTATAAGATGGATGTATTCCGTGATCGGGAGCATCAAAATCCTGTCATTACCTCTGACCTTCATACTTCAATAAATATGAATCAGCGATTGTATGTCAGGACTGTACTTGCCAGTGGTGAGTTTATTATCAACATATCTTTTTTAGAGGGCTAAGGGGATGTTTTTTTTATAACCAGACCATTGAGGCCACATAGGGTGGATGTAATTTGTGTTTGTGATTATGTTGTCATGTACGTAGTAAGATTTCTTATCTTCTGGAAAACTGTGCTGTTATAGTCTAAGTAATCCTTGTTGATATTCAAGTAGTGCTTGATTGATTTAATATTTTGTGAATTGGATATATATATGTATAGTAAACAGATAGGTATGTGTGCAGGCATTAGAATCTCTTGGAGCAACGCTATCTGTACAAGAATTATAAGATTGTAAAACATTTAGGTTTAAAAATCTTATGAATAAGTTATTACATGAAAGTGGCCCAATTTTGTGTTGAGACAAGTATGTCAGCCATCACTATTAGGTTTTAACAGACTTGTCATGCTATATGGTGACTGGAATGCTTAAACATATGTAGTTTGCCATTTTCTTATGGAAGCAGAAATGAAGACTGGATGGTCTTGAGTTTGAGAGAACCCTCAAAACGACTGGAGTGAGCCTTTGGGAAAGTGTAAAGTAACAGATAACCTTGTAATAATGGAAGCCATCATGCTTATTAATGGTTTTTCATTTTGGGAGATGGAAAATGAGATCTCTTCAGTGCAGTTCAATGAGAACCACATCAAAATCAGACGAATTTTGTTTGATGAATTGTGAAAGTTTCAAGGGAAAAAAAAAGCAGACATTATTACTGTCATATTCGTGTTTAGGTCGTCTCTCTGGATGATTAAAAAATCTGACGAAACTTCTAGTGAGAAATGTAATTTGCATTTGAATTCATAGATTGTACAGTAAATTTACTGTTTTTCCCAGTGATGCCATGGACTGCTGCATATGATGCTAATCTACAAATAGTTTTAGAAGAATGTTGGCTCAGCAACAGCTCAACTTTGACGCGCCCTGACACTCCCCATGAGACGTTGGTGAGGAAATCTTGTGCTCTTAATCCCTCTGTCGCTTTGGAGCAAAGGAATCAGGATTCAGGCTTTAGTTTCAAGGTAAAGTATATGTTGAAAAGGAGCTGTGTAGCAGCCAAATCAAGATTAAGAATCTCATTGACCATAAGCAGAAATGAACGAATACTTTAAATTTTAGTAATACATGAAAAGACTCTACAGTAATTGTAAAATAAGTAAATGTCCCATTGAATTTATGAGTACTTTTTGTTTTGCTTTAGGTTTTACCAGATTATGCCTACTTGGGCTCCTTCTATCTGCATTGTCAGTTGGGAATATGCTCTGGAGATCCACTTCCTAGACCTGCAGTTAACAAGGTTAGTGAGCCTCATAAAGTCATTGTTACTTTCAACTCAGATTTAAATCTAGAAGAGGAAGGTGCGAAATACATATGAAACTCACTTGAAAATTTGACAGTGCAACATTAAATATTTACTTTAGTAGGTAAATAGATTGTCATTTGTTTTAATTATAAAGGCTGGAGCAAAAAGACAATATTCATGCATAGCCATTAAGCACTGACACACTTATGTGGATTTTTGGTTATATATTTATATATTAAACTACTCTTTTACCATTCCATTTTTTATATCGTAGGTGCACAAGTAGCCCTTGACATACAAAATAGTTTGTGTGTAAGTTCAGTTTGTTAGTAAGTCCAACAAAGTTAGCCTAGGCATCCAGAATTGTAGATGGCTTATGGCATATAGCAATGCATGATATAAAGCATTCCGTCAAGACAATAAAGTTTATAATAAAACAATCCTTAATTTTTCCTTGAAAAGTGGCAGTGAAATACATGAAACAAAGATTATATATTCCACATATCATGTGGATACAGAAATGTGTATTTTAGGAAGTTTTTTGGTTGAAAGTTCGTGTAAAGGCTACCTATATATAAAATTCAATGGCTTGTTTTTGTTGCCATTTATGAGAGATTATTTATATATGTAGTTGATACTTAGTTTTACATATGTTATGCTGTACAGTATTCCAAAATTAATTGTCTTATAATTCACAGTTCACAGTGAGTATCATTTATTGTGGTGAACACAATCTTATATTATTTTAAATCAGTAAAACAGTGTTCAAGGCTCATATATGACAGATATTTACATGCCACATTATCTGAAAACAATTACAGATTTGCACACTACAGTAGACAATGCATGTAGACTGAATCCTCTTTCTGTGAGTGCAGTATGTTGAGAGCTTACTGTAATTATTTCATAAAGAGTTGAATATGTTAGTAAAACAAGGTGTGATGTATTATTTAGTCAAGAGCAATCTTGCTTTCATGCATTGATGTATTTTTCCATTTATTTTAGAAAGTTTATATTGAAGAATAAATGTCATAAATTAACTTATAATTATATTGAGAAAAGTGTTTATGGGACTTCCCATCATGAAGATAATTCTTTTTCAGTGTCTGCATCCTGGGCATTACTGTGACAAAATTGCCCTGATGAGACTGTATGATAGCCAGCCTTCATCATCATCACTACAGACACTGACCCTTGGACCATTTGCCATAACAGAATCCACACAATGTAAGTTGTTATTTGGATGGTCCAGATCTTATTAAGTAGGGATGAGATATGAACTGAGACAGATTTCTTCTTTGTTTCATGACTTAATACATTATTTAAATAGACCAGTTGTGTTAGATGTATTTTTTAAAAGTTAAATAACCACATGTTTATCCTTCAGCTGCTTTATCAGAGAAGACTGTTCAGAGAAAGATGAGTAAAAGTGGCAGCAATAATGTTGTTAATGGTGGCTCTGCAAGTGGAAGCTCTACTGATGAAAAAACCCGAATTGTCAATTTGGGTGGGCTGTCAACAGAAGTGGTTGTGGGAATTGCTTTGGCTTCTTTTGTTATAGGAGTTTGTCTCACAGCAACTCTGTGGCTTATTCATATGAAAACAGGTATAGTAGCACCTTTAGTTTCTTGTATCTTAGACCATATTTTATTTACCAGGCATTTTCAAAATCAGGAATGCAGATTCTTCTCTATTTTGATACTTATGAGTTATAGTAGGATACTCTTAACCTTAATCATTGGGACCAAGAGTGTTAAATTTACACTAATTATGGTGAATCAATACAGTAGGTTAAAGTTACTGTCACTTGATTACATCTTGAATGTGGAATAGCCTGTGTATTGAATGCATTAAAACATTATAAGTATTTATGGAATTGTCATTAGCACAGCACTAAGAAAAGGTAAAAATCCCTATGAAACACAAGAAAAACAAAGTTAAACAGATAAAATTGTGAGGACACGAGGAAAGAACATAAATATACCTAAAGCAGTCTGTCAGGGTATCAGTAGGATACAAAGACTGCAAGCAAATGTCCGAGTATAACTAGCTAAGTAGTAAAGGTGAATGTAGTTGAATGCATGATCCACATAATTTCCATACTTAATGAAATCATAAGTCTTACATTATTCAGCATATGAAATCAGAAGTCTTACATTATTCTGTATAATTTTCACATTTTCTACAAGTAAATGTCGGAGTATAATTGGCTAAGTAGAAAAGGTGAATATAGTTGATTGCATGATCCACATAATTTCCATACTTAATGAAATTGGAAGTCTTACATTATTCAGTACATGAAATCAGAAGTCCTACATTATTCCGTATAATTTTCACATTTTCTTAGTTTCAGAAGTCCTACATTATTCCGTATAATTTTCACATTTTCTTAGTTTTGCCCAGTGGTTGTTTGTTTCTGCTTGATGTTGTAGATGATATTCTTTTGTTCAGTATACACAACTAACGTATGACTTCTGGAAGGAGACAGGCCACGCTAAGCTTAATTTTACTTTTCGTAAAATTTACCCCTTTACCAATTAATTACTCAAGTGTTAGTCCTTTGTTATTCGTAACTTTACTTATCTTTCCTACTTTTATTAGGTTATTTATGTCTCATTTAATATTATACAGTACAATTACATAGTTCTAATTGCAAGTATACTCATAAAATTTCCTTGTGATATGGCCCCTGTCCCTTTTGTATTAAGCCCAAGCTCTTTTGATTTCAGTTTTAATTTTGGCACTAAAGTAATCATGTGTATTTGTTTTACTCAGATTATTTCCAGTATTCTTTTAATACATTTACCTTTAGCACATTCTTTAGTTCCTTAGTGTAAATAAAATAAATTATGTATTTCTTTGAAGTAAAAAAATTTTTGTGTAAAGTAAAAAAATTTTTGTGTACTGTTCATTTACCCACATTTTTAAATATTGTTGACAACACTTAAAAAATACTTTTTATGCTTTAATTCTACATTTGTGCAGATCCGCATCGCCAGAAACGTCCAGAAGGCGGAGCTCCTCGAAATTCAGGGTATGATTTGTCTGCACATTCAGGATCATCAACTCCATCATCTCAGGCTCCAATGACAGCCTGACGGTCCCATGGGCTGCCTCCTCTGTGGTCACGAAAGAGTAAACTCCAGCATGCACCAGCCCCCACCACCAGTTGTGTTTAACTGGCTGCTTGGTGTGTAGATTAAGAATGTTGAAATATTTTATATAATTGGTGTAAAACTTACGACTTTTAAGTAAGATTTGAGAAAACAATTGAAAATGGAATGAATAGGCACCTACATCCAGTTGTGACCACATGATGTGTGGCTGCCATTTCATATGATTTTGTTACGTTAACTCCACCCTTTTGTGGTAGCAGGTGTGGTTGAAAAAATAGTTTTAGATATTTGCTGCTTACTTTCTTCCTACCCAGTTTCAGTTGCTTCAAAAGAAAGAAAAGTAGCAGTTCGTGACTTTGTCTGCTGTTTTCCTTAGAAACATTCTACAGGAAAATTATTGGTATTCAAGATAGCCATAACCATTCTCAGAAATTTTACTTTTGTTATTAAATACATTTTGATTAACCCTCCTCTCTGTAAATGACCACTAAGTTTTCTCATGGATTTTCCAGTTGTCCATTCTGTACGAGGTAGAAGTTAATGAAAATTTTTGGGATTAATTTCTTCCAAGATATTTTTCCAGGGGGAAGGTCAGCTACTCCATCTCGTTCCTATGAATGCCAAACTACCATCTAGATGTTTTGCATTTTATCACCCCAGTACCTTGCACTGTAGTCATGAGTTACACCAGATAATACGGGTAAACGTTTTTATTTTTTTTATATGCCATACTTTAGTGTAATAAACATAACCTGGAGTAGCACACACACCACCTCCTGATCCCCACTTTTCTATTCCATCCCATCTCCCCAAAAAGGAAAATGATCTGCTACTGTAAGCTTTATCTAGTACTGTACTGTAAAAGATGCCAGCACTAGGAATAGGAATAACAGCTACTGTGGTGTTGCATTTAGGCTGATGTTTGACAAACTGGAAAAACCATGGAAGCAACAGCCTTTTGCTTTGGGCAGCCCATTAATGTGTGCAAATGCTGTACCATTTCTTGCAAATCAGATCGATGAAACACCTTTTTTTTCATGGTCTGAATGCTCATTACTGTAATGTCATGATTATAGTTAGTTTTGTTGTAATAATCACTCTTTTATCATTATTTTTTCTACTGTATCTGTAATTTATATTAACTGTTGCAGAGATCATCAAAGCTTTCTGAATGTATACTCAGGTCCATGACTGGTAACTTTTGTGCTCTGTTGAAGGTGCATCTTATTAGGTGGCAGTTGACTGTAGTACCTGTTGTCCCATTTAGCTGAGAAATTGTCCCTTTGAGTATTTCTTTATATGAAGGGAATCCTTTTATCTTGGAATAACATGCTGTATTAATGGAGGCCAAATTCTATTGAGTAGTGTATTTACCATCACAACTACTATAGGTCTGACTGTTTGATGCATGCTGCATCTACAAAGATTCTGCTCTGGCTTTTTGGGTAGATTCTCGGAACTTACAGTTAGTTCTGCTTGTAGGCTATCATCATGATGTGTTTCTTTTAATAGAGCTGATACCAAGTGTTTTGAGAAGAAAATTGATATGTATAAAGGAAAAAATACCAAATGTGGAAAAAAAGGTACTGTTCTATAATTTTGCCTATCTCACCCTTTTTAATTTTAGTGTTGTCATCAGTTAATTGAAGTGTGACACATATTACTTTGACAATATAATTTTTATGTTGAATTAAAGATCACAAGATTTTCCCAAATAGAATTATATCTGTAATGTAACACTTCTTATGCTAGTATACCATTCAGAAAATTTTTTTTTCCTGTCCAGAAACTTAAATAGTTCACCTACTATAAATGTACCAGGAAGGCATTTAGAATAAGAAGTTTTTTAATTCACTTTAATTTATTGTGGCTTATTTACCAGGAAGTGTAATGAGAAGAGTGAGTGAGTTCCATTTTTGGTGTTTTTTCCTCATTAATGTGGGATTGGTCCAATAATATCCATCTAGATGTGATGATGTAATTTTGGCTTACCTTTTTCTCTGTACCTGATTCTAAATGTGACATGAAGTGGGCAGTGATTTTTCCCAAATTTAAATCTTATATCAGTTTGGACTTGAACAATTAAAAAGGAATAAAAGTCCTTGTGGATGAAATGGTTGCCCATGTCACATTTTGTTAGACTAATGTGTGTAACAGTATGTAGGATGTAAGTGTATAGGATAGTGGAAGATGGTGTTGATTAAGCTTACTTATATAAGGGCTGGGTACTATTAACAGTTGAGCAGTCACATAATCAAGAAATTAATCTCATTGCTTTACATGGATAATTATTATCCAGTACTTTGTGACTGTGAAAAGGTAATTATTGAGCACAGAAATAACAGCAATGAAAGAAAATGTAGAAAATTGGCTCTGTGTTGTAGCTATAGTTTATGTTTATTGCATAAATTTTAAGCTCCTACATCCATGATGATGTGTTTCAAGTAGTTCTTTATAGAGATGGTAGTAATACTGAAGTCAAACTGCAGCAATTGCTATGAGACATTAAGAGAAAAACATGTAATATTTTGACAAGTTAATGCTTTCAATTATTGTCTCGTGTTTCCAAGGGTACTGCTTTTGTTTATGCATTTTAAATTCTCTGATGAGTTTTATATAAGCTCTTATGAATATTTTTAGTATAAGGTGTAGTAAATACTTTTTCATTGTCTGCTTCATTGTTTAGAGTCCCACTTCAAGTACTTCGATAAATTATATACACTTTGCTTAAATTGGTAAATTAAGTACACTGCTTACCCTTATTTTTGCTCTTTTTGCATGTTTTTGTAATTTTCCATGGAGTATACAAAGCAAAATAATGTAAAGGCATTTAGGAATTTGACAAACCAGAACATTCTCACAGCAAAAGTGTATTTATCTTATCATACTTGCCTTATAAATCAATGAAAAGTCACTAACCCCTGTCATAATCTGTAGTAATAATTTTAAGTACAGTGGTTGTCCAAAAATTTGACCTTGTTACTTTTCAATTGCCTGTGTTGAAGGTCACATTCTTAATTACCACTCGAGTAAGAACATGAGGAACCTTACATAATTAATAGTAAGAGGACAGCTACAATAAGGAACACTCATGTACTTACTTTTCCCTAATGGTCAACTCAATGGTTTGGAACATAGTTTTCTAGACAGACCATTATTGTACATTTTATCAAACACAACATAATCATTTGGTCACTATTGTCTTTGCATTCAACAGCCCCTCTGTTGGAGAATATTAACTAAGGATGTAGTTATCATTGCCTTTTATAACTTGGCTCTCAGACTTGGAATTTACTGTAATGATGCCCTTCATTGTATGGTTATGATTATGGTTTCCGAAATCAAAGGCATTCTGAGTGACTGTGTTTTTGCAATTTTTGCCAAATTTATTGTAATAAGATGCGTTATCTTTTTTTTGAACTAATAGGTATTGTACTATTAAGCAGACTGTTACAGCAGGTGACATACAAGTTTGATTTTCTTTGAGAAGTGTATTACATTTAGTAATTTTGGTAATTCTGTCAAGCTTTCTAGAAACCTTTCAGTGTCATCACCTTTAGAAAGGGCATTATGTTGGAAAATAATGAACAGTATACAAAATTTTGGTAATCAAAGCAACTTGGTTATTCATATTTAAATGAAGAAAAGGGTCCCAAAATAGCAAAAACATTGTTTTTTTTTAATGTCTGTGTCATGTAATAAATTTATCTTGTCTTGGTCCATCATCATCATAAATGTTTATAAATCTGCTTTACAAATCAAATCTCTCCTGTAAACGTTATGCCTGAACTCCCATCAGGTTAGATCTTAAGCTATTCCCCTTTTTCCACTCTTTTGGGCATTCCTACTGGTCTTTTTTCCTGTTTCCATATCTACTGCTTTTCTAGCTAACTATTCCTCATTCCTTCTTATAAATGTCCAAAACATCTCTCAGATCTCCACTTACTTTTTCAGCCCCCATGTTTCCTCTGTATGTAAAAGTGCAGGCCTTTGATAATCATAAGTCTGCTCTTTCTGTTAATGAGAGTCTTATTAACAGTAGTCTAGCTATCTCTAATTCACCTAGGCTGCAGCTGTTATCCTTGCTGCCCTTCATTCTTTGCTTCAGTCCAGTGTGATTGCCTTACCACAGCATGGTTTTCCATTCCTCTCTTCCCCATTTGTGCTTGTACTACATTTTATGAATAAAAAATCTCATAATTTTAGTCACCAGCATCTCTGATGACACCATCTGTTGCATGTGGTACACAATACTGAGTTCACCTGACACTTTCCCATAAAAGCTATGTGGTGACTTTCTTTTTCCTTGCTGCCTTTTCAGTCACCATATACTGTTTTGCTTTGATTGATTTTCAGTTGTCTCCTTGACATCCACTATGTCATTCACCTTTTAAACATTTCCACAATTGTAAGTTTAAGCCTTTCCCATCTTAAGTAGTATGACAAGGAAAATAGTTATCAATATAAACTTAGTAAAATGACTATTTGTATATTGGATTAAATTTTGTTGCTGTACTTAGCATATTGTGTTTTGGATATTGGATTAAATTTTGCTGCTGTAATGCCTTTAATAGATGGTGGTGACTTTGAATAGGTTGTATGAAAACCATTCTGGAAATTAGTCATAACTGAAGTTACTGTAGATTCAGTGCTTTTCATTGAGTGATGATAATCTTGGTAGACATCCACTCCCACTCCTGTAAACAGTTGCGACAGTATGTGACTTAACTGAGCCTCATTCTGATAGGTTTTCTCAGGGTTTAACGTACAATGGTTTTGACGCAACTCAGACAAATGTTTTTAATGTTATGTAGCCCCTTTTTCCTCCCCTTCCCTTTCCCTGTGTAGCTTTTTATGATAGGAATCCAAAGGGTTTTAGAGTGAAGATGAATTTTCATATCATGTTCCTTCCTTCAAGAAATATACCTGTAAATAGGGTTGAATGAGATCATGGATCTTACAAGGTAGAACTAAATGCCAGTAAGGTTGCTGTATAGTCCTTAAGGTTTAAAGTAAAGTGCTGTGTAATTGTTACTGAACCATGTATATTGTGGTCATAATAACACATGGCTGATTGTAAAAAAATGAAGCATCCCTTAAGCAACTTGATCAAGGGATGTTAATTTGTGTACCAACTAACTATTGAAGACTGAATTATACTGGCATTTGAATCTAACTAACCAGATTTGTATAAGAGAGAAATAATGGCAAGATGATCAGTTATTTTATGGAAGACATGGATAACATATATAAAATTCTTCACAACCTTAAAAGGTTATTTATACAAATATAGTTATATATTTATAATTCATATGCATATGATTTGAAGTTTCTTGCCAGGTTTTTCTTATACTGGGTAACAATGGTTGTTTGCATGTTTGTATGGGTCTGCATGTTAGTCCATTCTAATTTTGTGTGAAATCTGCAAGTAAATATTGTATACATTATTTTATCTTTGCAAAGAAAGGATTGAATGTATGATAGTATCCCTTTTAGGTGGAATGGCAGTCTGAGTGAATTCTTTATCACAAAAGTCCATTATTCAAATTATCTATTGTGTCCCAGTGACATGAGCAAAACCCTCTCCCAGTATCCAGCCAGTGCAGCTTTTATCCCACAGTAAACCGCTATAGAATACCCACATAATAACTCCACATAACTTTCATATGTATGACAATTAAAATTTTTCATCTCAGGAAAACAGTTGTTATGCCTATACTGACGTATGGTTTGAGTTTTAAAATGAGCTACCATTAGGAAGCTGCTTTAAGTCCACCATGTGCATCATAGTTGTATCTCACTCTCCCTCAGTACTGGCATCACTCATATGCATGCTATCATAGCAAGCAGTCAGATGTAGATTTAGAATTGTACATATTTTTTATCTAAATCATTACATCTTTTCAGCATCAATTCTTAATATTGTATTCATTATACATTCTGTGCTTAATTTTGTCTCACTCATTACACATTTTCGCTTATTTTTATCTTGGACATTAAATCATTCAGCTTGTCACAGAGAATTGCCTGGCTGATTACGATGACAACTTTCATGAACCAGTTTTACTGTATCACAGTATTGCACCTTGTTGTTTTGAAAACTACTTTCAGGGTGCCTTTATGAAGTGTTTCATTCAAATAACATGATCAAGTAGTAGTCATAGAATGCAATCCATTATGATGATAATCTTTAATATTTGAATATACTGTGCATCATAAAAACTAAAACAGTGGTAGACTCCAGTCTATATCTCTTTATTTATTGTCACTTAACATGGAAACAAACTTCTTTTTTTAGTATATAGACAGTATTAATTGCTGCTCTTTTACTGGAGTCTCCAGTTTCAGTATTCTGAAGCCTACCTTTGGTTCAGAAATTTTGCTGTAACATAACAGCACTGTAAAGTACAAAATATTATTGTGGTCAAGGTGGAGTGGCTTAGACAATGAAGGTAATGAGCTGTGGCTCCGAGTGTATCAAAGTTCCTATAAGTTCCAGTCCACACTTAGGGTCTCAGCTTACAGCAACCACTTTTTAATTTTTGATACCTGTTTGGGACACTGGCACCATTACAGCAATTTTAATTCAAATAACATGTACAGAACTTGGATTGTATAGATGTTTTATAGCCAAATAACTTTTATGAAGTTTTGATATTTTACTTAGATTATAATTTTACAGTTTACAAATCAGTTAAGTAATGAAAAGTCTAAGAATAATTTTTATTGAGTACCCACTAAGGGAATCAATTTTGATACGGTAAATTCTATATTCACATTTTGAAATTTTTTATAGATCATAATATCCCCTAATGTATAGTGGCCTTTTATTTACAAAAAAACAAAAAAGGTAAAAAAAAATGTATATTCACTGAACCACTCCTGCCACACCACGTAAATATTTGAGGGTATTGAGCATAGGTGCCAATTGACTGCAGGACGAGTTTAAACTGCCTTTGACTCTTCAGTCAAGCACACACTTTTGATGCGCACCCACAACCCAAGTCCCTCAGTTATCAGTATATTATAAGATACCATTCAAACAGGAAGAATGGGAAATTATTTATCAATGAATAAAAAGCAGCTGGTCATGATAAGATATTTAAAAAATTAAACAAGCCTTCCAGGTGAAGCTTCATTGAAATGCATTATTTTATTTGGAACAATGTCATATATTGTGACATTAAATTCAATTCTTCTGTGCAGGCTTACAAATTATGCCCATACAATTGCAAATGCTTAAAAATAAAGAAAAGTATGCTTATGCTTGTAGGAGAAATATTTGAGATTTCTTGACAAAATAATGCATGTTTTCAATACTTCCTGCTTTTTTAAAATTTTACGAAATGTGAAAAGAAATAAAGTTTTTGTCCGAAGACCCAAATAATATAATGCATTTAAGTGATGCCTTTTCTATTTAGCTGAAGAAGAATGCCCAAAGTTTTGCAGTTAAGAGGGAATAAACGAGTTGAAATAATTGGTTTGTTAAAAACTGGACAATCCAGATGATTACATAAGACGCATACTCCATAAAACTGTAAATGAAAATTATGTACATTAGATTACCAAAATTCAAATGTTGAATCAACAGCGATAACCCCTGTTTATGTACGGGTCCTCTGCTAAAGTTTATTTAAGGGGTTGTTGACTGTTGTTATAATGCATTAGTTGGGATATATCTGGGTTGGAAATATGTGGAAGGCATCTGGTTATGAAATCTTTTGTTAATCTAAAATTGTGTAGGTAGACGGAATAGAAATTTGGATTATATTTTTACATAAGTTGTAGTTTCACACTTGCTCATAGCGAAGTACCTGAAAAAAATTGTGCTGCCTTCCACATTGGTTTCCTAATCATATTAGAAGTGTATGGGTCAGTCTTATTCCATTTATACACAAGCAATAGTATATGCAGCCATACCATTGTTTGTATGTGGGTTAAATATCCACAGTTGTGAAGAGGGCTTTTTTTTAATACTAATTCTTAAAATCTCACTGATGTATGCTTAATGTATTTCATAATATGAAAGTCTTTTATCTTGACAACTCCTCTATGCTGTGAATGCGAGTTCAGTTGACAAAATACAATGAAAAAATGCAGGTACTGTATTTAAAATACTTTTCAAACTGTGGGAACCCAAGTCTGGATTATTTATGCATGGATGATGTGACTGAAGGGTGTGAGAGATGTTACAAGTTATAGGTAACACAAATAATTTAATTGTTGCTAATGGGAATAACAGTGTGTGGTTTTGCAGTACAAGAACATTTTTTCCTGTCAAAATATTTACTTGTGAACATGTTTATCATACAAGCTTATCTTGAAATGCATGTACAGGAAAATCTGTTTATTGAATTTAGTCTTTTTATTTAATTTAGGTCAGGTTTAAGAAGGAAAAATTTTACAAGCTGAGTAAATGCACACTCTGCTGTTATGTATGAATGACTTACCTGACAAATAAGAATTAGTCTCAAATAAGTCTGCCTAAGTTACTATTCAGTTAAGATTTAATTTGTATTGTGGGTATGGGAATTCTGGACTTGGAAATTGTAGTGTAATAAATTCAACTAAGCTAATTGGGTTAACATTTCAATGTTTTTATGCGGAGATAATTTTCATGGCTTCAAGAAATGTGTGGAGATAAACCCAGCCATCACTTATATTGTTCTCTTTTAAATAGATAAACATGGTATCTCAGGCAGGCTCTTTTGCGATTTAACTGTACATAACATTAGCCTCGCTGAGATCACTGATTCAGGTTCCCGCATGTAAAACCTCAGTCGTTCAATACCATATGGCTGATTGAGGTCAATATCATCATGTAGATTATTTTGATGAAATAAATGTTATTTTCTAAAGTGGCTTTTAGTTTTATTTAAAGAACAGAAATTCATGCAATTAGGGATTTTCCTTAAATTTAAGGATGGATGTATTGAACCCAGGGCCAAGGGCCCAACACTTGAGCCAAGAGGGCCCTTCAGCAGCCATCCAAATTGTAAAAGGTCTGTTAACCTGTCCAATATAGGGGACCTCCAATCCCACTACTACTTTGTTTGGGATTGTAGGTGCATTGTTGGTAGGTCTGGCCCCTACAATGACATTTCTGTATTCAAATGGAGATTAAGAAATACTGTCTTAACAATTTGTTTCTATGAGTAACAACCGTTGCCTTTCACATATAGAGGACCTCCCAGGGCAAGCTGGAATGGTCGTTGAATCTTGGTAAACATAGTTGAAATGGCAGATATGAGGGGTGAGAGGGGGTTACCCATGCTCTCTTCAAACTTTCCATTTAAATTCTCTCTTTGGCTGCCATAGCATTGTGGCCATGTACTTGCTTAAAGTCTTCCATATTGGTCAACTTGTGTGAGTTTTGTACTAGCTGTAAAGGAAAGGAATGCACTTGTTCTCTTCCATGTTATGAGTGTGCCTCTTGCATATAACCTCTGTGGGAGAAGGATAGCAAAATGAGGAGGAAGCTTCAGAAGGTTTTGTTGGGCTCTTTGTCGGTTATTACTCTTGCCCCCATGTAAGCAGGCTGATAATGTGACTTTCCCTTGTCTTGACTACCTCTCTGGTGAAGTTGGATAAGGCAATGAAAACGAAGAACTGTTCTTGTTCTTTTTCATCTTCCTCCTCATTACTGTCATCCTCAAACTCTTCCTTGGTATAGAAGGAAGAAGTCCAAAGCCACTAAGTAGTAGTCCCAGTTGACTGCTCCTACTACCCTTTCTCTTGGCAGGACAACAGTACCAGTTTGCGTCCTGGTGAACATCATACTCTGGCAGGGCTAGTACTTTGGTACTTGCACCCTTGGACATTACGACCACTCCCTCACCTTCCACCGTATGCACTTAGGCTTGGAACAAAAAGGGTAGCTCAACCCTCTTGCTCCCTCCTCTTTGGATTTCCTACCCAGGGTCAGGGCTTAGCTTAGGACAGCCATTCTTTTTGCAGCTCTGTTGAGACACAATGGGATGGGCATAAGCAGCTTGTTTGCACAGTCTCCATACTATTCACAGGTATGCTACAGGTTGGGGCCTTGCTATCATTCACCACTGGGGGACGTTGGTAGGACCCTGCACCACCTCTCACCCCACAAGCGTTCACTTGCATTCACTTGTGCTTCCACAACCCTGGCACCCTAACTATAAGGAGAGATCCCCATTGACTTCTTCCACCTCTCACATGAACATTTCTCTCCACCAGCATAAGGAGAGAAAGAGTAGTAGTAAAACCTGCTCCTCTTGTCTCAGTACTCGGTTCTGACAGTATCAGCATCGAGATCCGAATTCCGTTTAGATTGAGAGCCTGTAGGTTCCCATCCGCCTTCTCCGTCGAAAGGTTCGTCTGGTGCTGAACAAGAGCAGGAGCAAGAGAGGGAACGAAACTCTGAAGTGGTCCCCTCTTTGGGAAGGGTAACTCGACATTGAGGGACCTGCTCCTCCAGTACCACTTGAGGCCAAGTTGGAACAATGTTTCCAGCATCTGTAACTGTTACTTTTTAGTGCAACTGAATGGCTAAAAGTGCCCGAGTGCTTGGCTTAACAGCCTAAATCTCATAAATGAAATGTACATAATTATACATAATTTGAATGCCAAAAATACCATAAAAAGACCACTTTTTTAATAAACCACAAAACCCTTAGTTGCATCAGCAAAGACAGCCCCAACTACTCTTTTGACTTTACAAGATTGCCAAAATATTTGGCATCACCATGACGCATCTGACAACAATGCAACCCTTCTGCAACCCACCCAAGTTAAGCATTTCCTTCAAATGAAACTGGGAATGACAATATCTGATAAAGAGTTTCCAAACCTTTATTCGCCTTTACATGATTTGCCACTGTTATGCTAAATATGGTCCTCAAATCACTTGCTTGCAAAGCTATAACATTAAAAGTTATGGAAGCAAAGCATTTGTAGAATGGTATACAGTAATAGTGGGTATGAAGGCCTACTTTACACAACTTCCCAATGCAGCTGGCCAACAGGTGAACTTTACACAACTTCCCAAAGCAGCTGGCCAACAGGTGCCTGATAGCTCCTCTTATCCTCACCTCTCACAAAAATTTGTTTATCCTGTTCTATTCATCTTCTGGGTTCCGTTGATGCAATATAATTTTAACTGGTCAATTATAATTCTGTAAACCACTTGTTTTATAATAATACAGACATACTTAAATTCATTACCATCAGAAGATGAACTAATTAAAAATAAATCTCTTATCTGTTCAAAAATGATTAATTAAAAAATTAAACATAAAACCCACTAGCGTAATTAAACCCCTCATGTGATAAAGTTCATACTTAAATTACTAATTTGGGAAGCAAGAGCAATCTGGATTCATTAGGAATCTGAATACCAAACTGACAGATTGATATCAACATATCTAATATTTTTGTGAAAATAGTTTATACTTTACCAGCTTTGCTTAAAACCAATGCTGATGAACTAATTAAAAATAAACCTCTTATCTGTCCAAAAATGATTAATTAAAAAATTGAACATAAAACTCACTAGCCTAATTAACCCCTCATGTGATAAAGTTATTTAAATTACTAATTTGGGAAGCAATAGCAATCAGGATTCATTAGGAATTTGAATACCAAACTGACAGATTGATATCAACATATCTAATATTTTCGTGAAAATAGCTTATACCTTACCAGCTTTGCTTAAAACCAATGCTGGTCTATGTTGAAAAAAATATCGTCACAATGCCTCAGCAACTTATAGTCTTAAACACGTGGAATCCAGACTCTGCAGTGGATATTATCAAACCTGGAATCTGAGGATGCCAGTGTAGTTCTTTTACATTCTTTTGTCCTTGATGTTCAAATAACAGTTGTTGCGGAATGTCCTGGAAAAAGAAACAAGGGATTTTGTATATCACTCAGTTTAGGCAATAAACCATTTCACAAAAATAATTTTTTAAAAATCAATTTTGGAAAATGGAATAAAAAATTTCAACATGGCATAGAGAAGAGAAAATGTTCTGAAAAAGTGATAAGATTTAAAGATGTGCAAGTTACCACAAATTAGTTAAATGTGACTTCATATCAACATCAACTCCAATGCTACATGATGCAAAGGGCCTCTGTGAAATTCCACCACTGCATTTCCCGTGCCTTGTCTTCCACAAATCTCGAGGCTGCCAAGTAATATGTCATAAGACACCTAAAGAAGTATATTCCCTTCTCCACCTGTCATCATATAAGAAAATTAGCAAAGGGTATCATAAATATGATAACTACTTTAGCATGACCAAATCGATAAAGACAAGAAACTATGATGGACATGAGTTCTAACATACCATATCTTCTTCAGCCTTTACATCTGGGTCTCGTTCCACAGAGAGGTCCCACTGCAATATCTGGTTGTCTTCACTTCCACTGGCAAATACAGATGGGTCTTTTGGATGCCATTCCACAGTTGTTATTGGTCCAGTGTGGTGCTTCAGTTTGGCCACAGCACTGCCCCCCTGAAATACAAAACAGCGATATGAAGAACAGCAACAGTCAATCATGAAACTAATGCAATGAAACACTACAAATCCCATGGAATGTAGATCATGATTATTAAACAATCGAAAAAAGTACAACAAATATTACTGATTCAAAATGAAGACAGAATACTAAAGGAGATATAACTACCTGGATTTGTCTCAAGTCCCAGATCTTTACAAACCCATCATCACCTCCTGAAACTATGAATGGATCATTCCGGTTCCAGTGAATGACATTGACATCACTGTTATGGGCATCAGCAACTGTTATCATGCAAGCTTTTTTCTGTGGTGCTCTATCATCCCAAACCCGTATGCTGTAAAATAAAGACAGTATACATCTTTCAAAAAACTGATAATCAGAATTTTTTTTATATGAGGATTTTGACCAAGTCTAAATACTGACTTTTCTGCATTCTATGAAGCACTGCCAACAATAAATGGATTATTCAGCGTCTATACTTTTTCTGACTTTTCTGCACTCTATGCAGCAGAGCCAACAATAAATGGACCATTCAGTGAGTATTTTTTTTCTATTTGTGGATTCTAGGAAAAGATCCTACTGGGACACCAGCTCTTAGTGTGCCCTGATGGTACACTGCAGCATCCCTCTTGCCTCCAGCTTCACTGCTTTCTGTCTATTACTTGACATCTGTTCCCTTTGGTCTCTTCCACCCAGCTGTCCAACTTCTTTAATTTTACCTTGTTCCAACTTCCACAATCATTAGAGTAACAAAGCCTTTGGGCAATCCTTAGTAATCAGGAAATATGACTGGGTAAAGTGAAACTTCTTTCATTAATAGCTGAGATCTTCCTTATAAAATAGAATTAATATTTTCATGTAATGCCCTGAAATATACCAAAATTACTATACTAATTTTCAGGACAATGATAGCATTACTAAATGAAGAGACAGAGAGTTTATCATTGAATTTGCTGTACCCAACTTCCATTATAATACCCCCCCCACTCTGAATACAATCTACTCTTACTGCTGCTGCATGGAAAATTACATTACCTCTTATCAACAGAACACGATGCAAATACATGAGCTTCATTTGGAGACCACTGTATATCTTCTACTGAGGCTGTGTGACCCTCATACGGCTTATCTGACACACTCCACGTACTTTCTTTGGGACTCCATAGGTATACAAATTTTTCGCAATCTCCTGTGGCAAGCGTACCTATAAAAATCCACTAAATTATTGCACAGAACACTGTCTACTATGTGACTTTATAAAATCCTAATTGCTAAAATATAAACCAATTAAATACACTGCCTATTTCATATACCAAGGCCAAGCACTTCTTTCCAGAGAGAGAGAGAGAGAGAGAGAGAGAGAGAGAGAGAGAGAGAGAGTGTTTCTTAGGTCCCAAGTAAGTATACCTTAGTTTAACCAGTTTAACCAGATCACTGAGCTGACTAACAGCTCTCCTAAGTAGTAAACTGAAACACTTTTTCTATAGTCTGATCCAGATGCAAAAAACCCTCTGGAGTCTGGAAGCAAGCAATTTTGGTTCAAGGAATGGGTTTGTTTTGAAAAACAAAAATAAATAGATAAAAAATATAAATAATTTTGTTTTTAAAACACTACTTTGTTTTACCACCAACCCAATAACTCAACAGTCTGAGTAGCAATCTCCAGGACAACAGCTCGATGGGGTAGATTATCAACTGAATCTGCAACATCTTCACTAATGACTGCCTCTCCAGAACTTTTGCCAAGTCTACCCAAGAAGGTTCTGCATAAGGAGAGTTGCCATTACAGTGACCAACCTATGAGTACTGAACAGTATCTTTCTCTGCCTTACTAAAGGCTTACAGTTCTCTCAGATCCAAGGCTGCTGCTCTGGGCTAGGTTCCTGTCCTTTGAAAGGCCCCCCTCATTCATACCATGTTCCTCCAGTTAGTCTGCTGTGGAGGTGGATATGTGCAAGAGGTTCTCTGGGGTGAGTTTTGCTCTACTGAATGTCCTCTAATCTTGTCCCTAGGGCATTCTTTTGTTCTCAACTTTTGCCAACAATACTTTACACAAGTGAATGTAATAATGAAGAGAGAAATAGCCTTCCAAGACCTCTCCAGCTTGCTTTCTGCAGCTACACTTTGCTCCCTGCATGTCTGACCTTGACATGGCTTGAAAACTGGAGACGCTCACCTCCATCACCATAAGGCCTCTATCATCAACTTGGGGATTTCATGCTTGTCTTTGTCTGGCCGCTTAACTTCCCAACCCATGTCACCCTGTCAACAGATGCATTCCAGAGATCTTCCATGCCACACCAGCAACAGTTCTCATATGCATTCCAGAGTTGACATTACTCGCAACATCATTGCTACTCTACTTCTCAGCCACACAGTCTCAAAGCTGCCCTTTTGCTTTTGCTGACGAGGCCAGTCTTATTCAAGTTTCCAGGTAGTGGTCCCCAGTGAAGATGGAGTCTGGCTGTGCCCTACAATCTCTCCTCCCCCACTGGTCATGGCCCATCTTAAGAGTATTGGGAGGTTTGGGAATGCATCAGCACAGTCTTTTTGGAGGTTCTCTGCACCAGTCATCACCTTCCATTCCTTGACATTCGTCCTTAAGGTAGCCTCCAAGTTACAGAAGGAAGCCATTTCAGATTCTTCTGAGAAACTGGGGTTCTACTGTAAACTCTTCTACATCCTGAATTCTTCAGGTGGCTGGGACTTACAGACCTTAACCACCTCAAATTTTCCTCCACCTGCTTCCATTTCTATCCAAAGATTTGTGTGCAAAGGAATGCCTATGTTCACATTTTGATCCACCCACTCTCCAGTAGATTTCTTTGCATTATACTAGGGGCTGTGTGTTCTGGTTGCAGGTCCCTTGCCTAGGTCTGTATACAGAACCTCAGTGTTCACCAAGATTTTAGCCATTGAAAACAGCATGAGCTGATCATCTGGGTATGCATTTCCTTAGATATCTAGATGACTGGTTGGTCTTTCATGCAGTTGCTTTACTTGGGGATGCATATTTACACCCTTCTAGTTACAGGATGCATCATTTCTTGAAGAAAATTTATTAGTTTCTTAACCATTCTCTACCAACAATCAAGTCTTGGCTGGTATTGATAAGTCACTTGGTGTCTCAAGGATAAGGGCAGAGGACAAGATATCCTAGTTTTCACAGATATTCAAAAGTTTACCAGAACCTGTCTTAGTATTTTTTTCTTTCAAAAGGCTAGATTAAGGATTCTGCTTCCTATTGACTTCAGCAGGTTATTTCACAGGCTTATTCAGACAACTGATACTTGACCTCTCACATTTCAGGAACAGGGTTCATGACAGATGGATCTTCTATCTTCTTGACTTTTAAATATATCCTAGGGCTCTCCACTATCCTTAGATCAGGCACTTTGTTAGGAACTTTCTTTGTGGGGGGGCATGTACTACCAGGTGGGCAACTGAAGGATCTGAGTTATTCATACTTGTCCTCTTCACGATTTCAACGCATATTTTTGGCAAACATGGTGATGTATGTTTCCTGTAGTGTCCACCTTAATGCCTCGTGTGCTTATGTATTGACTTTAGTGATATCTTTCACTGCAAATCCATTAGTTAAGGAAGTTGATTTCAGTGGTTATAGTTGGCTCCCCTGTCTATTGGTTAAAGGTGATTAGACTTCTTACACCTATGTACACTCAATTTTTCATAGGCTCATCCGCTCCATCCTCTCTCCAGAACTGCAAGTCCGCCTATCTATGATTATTGGTTCAGGAGAACAAGAGATATTTATATGATGAAAGCCATTAATCATAACCTTCAGTGCCCTTCCCCTCATTCTGTCATATGGAGGTTAGCACAGATGAATGAAGCATCACCTTTTGGGACAGCAGAGCCTGACTCTGGCATAAGAAATTAAGTTTTCTTTTTTCCAATGCATATCAGGTTGGTGTAACTGGCAATGTTTATGATTTTAAGGTTTGAGTAAAAATGTGTTTTATAATGATTCCCCTACAGACAAAACAGGCTACAGGTTAAAGGTGTGTCTTCCTCATATTTGTGCAAAATTTTCAAGTTTTTGATTGACTAAAAAAATGTGTTTTTGCTTTTGAAGCAGAAATTGTAAGCATTTCACCATACATCTATCAGTTCAAGGAATACTGGCAATATATATCCACAGAGCAAGTGACTGTGATGCTTCTACATATGAAGCAATTTCTAGTAAATTTTTTATCTGTAAAAATTCAGTCCACAAAAACGAAGTTATGTGATAAAATAATCTTGTAAAACATTCAAATACAGGTTTTGATAAAGTAATGGGTTTGCAGTGGAACAAATACTTTTTGTCCATAAAAATCTAATTGAAGGCATACTGTTTATTTATGACTAACACAGTCATACAGTATATAATTTAGTCAAGTTAGAAGCATGTAATAAGTTACTGAAAAAAAGTTCTAAAAAAAATTATTAAAAACAATTCATGTGTAATAAATGTCAAAGCTATAAACTTTACATCCAGTTTTAAAATCTGCACGTTAAATATAATACTCTCTATTACCAAATTAGTTTTAGAATTTTTTACTTGGGATTTTTTAAACTATTTTATCAAGTGAAAAACATTAAGCCAAATATTTTACTTATAACAAAAAAATCATTCATACCTGGCATAGTACTGCTCCAATCTAAAGCGAATCCTTCAGTGCAATGGCCTTTAAAGGTGAATAAAGGTTTCTGGTCAATGTCTTCAAAGTCACCACTTTCAACATCTTCATCTACTATTTTCATCATTCTTTTCATGTCCCAAATATGTACTCGTCCAAGTTCTGACCATGAGGCACAAATGTGGTTACCATTCATAACTGTTGACTAAAGGAAACAAAAATGTTTAGTCAGACAAAATAACTCCAGTGTTAACATTTCACAAACTGCTAGTCTTTAGTGCTGTACTGTAGATATGCTAAGAGGATGAGGAGCACACAAAATGTAATGTCAACAAAACAGGAGTCTATGAACTGACAAATTAAATCCTAGAAGTAAGAAACATTAACTGAGCAACCACAAATAATTTGTATCTAACTGAAAGGTGAAGACTGGAAAAAGGTAAAGCTCCACAGCTTAGTGGAACTAAGATCTGTCAATGGATGAAATTAAAAAAAGTAAAAATTAATACAGACGTGGGCCTAAGGAATGCTGTGAACAACTTTCAGCATTACCATGTGCAACACGGCAGATTATAACTGATGACCTCCATTACTACAGCAAGGAAAAACTGCTTAACCACACAATGAGATGTAGGTGTTTTTAGTTCATGGGCGCTGATATTGGTGACTGAATACTTTCTATGTGGAACTATCTGACCTAAGACAGTTTTCTGGCACTATTACTACTTCACCTGGTATAGCATTTGTTTGGGTCAGCCCCATTATCACTACTATTTAGCTGGGTAGCATTAATTAAATCTTCAAATTCCACAAGATCCAAAATTTTAAATCTTTCCTCATCCACCTTCTCTGCCACAGTCACAAGGTTTGATTGCTTTCATAGCTCTCTCGATGAGATATATAACATCAGCAACTGTATAGTTTCCGCATAATAAATAATTCCTTTGAAATTTTAAAAGTCCTTTTTCTCATGTCATTTCAAATTCTGTTACAATTTTCTTATGCTTTCCAATCCTTTAACAATCTTTACTTATATATCTATCTATCTATATACTGTGTATTTTATATATCTATTCATATACTGTATATTTTAATATTGGGTAACTGATGTCAGTCAATTGGATTTATAAAATGATCACTCTCAATTAAGGGGGGCTAAAAGGTACCTGTTACCGAGAAAACTGGCACAAACTGGATAGAGGCATGTGGTTATTTATGACAAAACTCTCTTTCTGGGGAAACCAATTTTATCTGTCTGTCAATTAGTGAAAATTTAATACTTCAATAACATAGGCTAAATTAACTGTAAGACATAACTTACTCTTATTCTGTTCACACAGCCCTCATGCTTGATGACATTAGAACTTATGATAGGCTGCGCATGGTTTCCTTCATCTTCATCATCCTCAAGTTCACTGTCGTCATCTGAGTCATCCCCTGTAGCTTGTTTAATTTTGTGTAAATTTTTCATCTAAAAGGCAAAAGATTACACTGATAAATACACACATACAATAGCTTCTGTAAAAACCTAATCAAAATTTATAATGGTAAAATCACATATCAAAAGGCAACAGCCATTAGGACTAAAATTTCAGACTGAGGTTTGGGCATGTGATGAGAAAGGATGAGTTGGTCAGAAAAGCATTTGATACGGAAGTAGCAAGACGAAGGTCTGTAGGAAGGCTCAGAAAATCATGGAGAAAGGGAACAGATGAAGACTTGGACTTGATAGGCGTTATGGCAGAAAGAGCACAAGACAAAGAAGAATGGAGATGGGGAAAAAAATAACATTTGTGATAATGAAATTTTCAACAAAACCATTATAAACACAGTACTGCAAAAGGATACTTAAACATATGAACTAAGGTGAAATGGCTGAAGTAAACCACACGTTAAGTTCTGAAATAACCTTGGTCTATTGTGGAACCTCGTACCATATATCTATAGCAACAGCAGATATGCATATGAAGACAGATGCAAGATCTTACAATCTTATTTTCCATATCTATTCTGATCATCATCTCATTTGTGGATGATGTAAAATGTTCATTTAGCAAAGGACTGGCTACTAGGGCAAAATGAATGGTGGTTCTTAGATGATGTAATAAATGGCTAAGCAACCTACATATGAAGACAGATGTAAGATCTTGTATCTTGTTTTCCATAGCCATTCTGATGATCATGTGTGTGGATGATGTAAAATGCTTACTTAGCAAAGGGAGGGCTAGTAAGGCAAAATGCATGGTGGCTTTTAGATGAGGCAAGTGACCTTTTTAAATTTTCTGGGAAGTTAAATAAATGATATTGCCCTTACATCTCCAAAAACAATAACTCAGTAATTATAATTGGTTGCACCACAGTAAACCTCTCTGATTTCATGCTCTCCCATGGTATTACACGGACTCCATGCATTCAGGGTTTCTCTGTGGAACATATCTACCTGATTATTCATGAAAATTCACCCATTTATGTATTTTTCACTGAGAAAATATTAACTAATTACTGTATTTTCATATAATTTTCATGAATAAATGTACTTTTATATAACTATTAAAATACTCAGGTATAAGCATTTTTACAAGGTTTTTCTTGTGTTTAAACTATCAAAATGGGCAGTTCTAAGTGTTTTTAGAGGGGCTTTAAGTACTCATGGATTTTAGCTATTCGCAGGGGGGTACAGTATGCATCCCCCGCGGATACGGGGAGTTCACTGTATAACTGATGTGAAAAAAATAAAAATTGCTCCCATCTTTACAAAAAGCTCCAATGCATTAAAATGACAATACAAAGAATGACTATGTTCTCTAGCCAAATAGCTTCCTCGGGGAAAAAAAAAAAAAAAAAAAAAAAGCCCATTGGCAATCCCCAGGATCTGCTTCCACCAGCCAGAAATGAATGAGTTTTAAGAAACAAGAAGGCTGCTAGGTAATCCCACTTTTCACAAATTCTTGACTCAGAACCACTTGGTAAATCAATGGTTAACTTTATTTTTCATTCAAGACTGAAGTCAATGAACTATTCACAGTTACCTGAAGTTAATACCAGTAACGCCTCAACTTAATGGACTTCTGTAAGTATCAATTAACATGTTACGATTATTTTTTGCTAAGCACTCATTTAAGATGTGTCATTATTGGGTGCATCTTTTAAATAGAATGGTTAGTTTAGGTTAGGGACCACGTGGAATTTCTGTTAGCTATGATATATCTAGAAATACTCAAGTGCATGTTATACAGTAATATAGGATCTTTGTTACTCGACAGATTTTGTTGCTTACTCAGAAAGCCAGTTCCCCAAACCATCTGTTCATTTGAGGTGGTACTTATTTTAAGAGTAACCGACAAGCACCACTAATCAACCATATCTAGTTACTTTCAGGACATGAATGTTGCTCTTACTTTTTACTGGTTGCATAATACTTAAAGACAAGGGATTCAATGATGGCGTAAAATCTTTGATTCAACAATGTGATATCTGAGATTCAGATACCAGTGTGTACTGTACTAAAAAAAAGTCTACTTAAATGTAGAAGGTTTTATCTTGAGCCTAAAATACTTATTTTAAATTCAAACACTTAATATGAACACAGTACTAACCTTCATAAGAATCAGGTTGTTAACATGAGCTGCACTAGTTTGAGTACCAGCTATGAAATAGCAAGTCACAGGTGTGTCACATGTTCGTCCATCTCCTAGGCCATCTTTTATGATGTCAAAACTCAGACATGGAGCACCTGAAAAATGACCATACCTTAAATGCAAGTCTAACTAGAAGAAAAATGTATTCAACAAAGCATCAAAAGCATTACAAATTAGTTTTAACACTGGCCCTTAATTACACATGTAAATTTCAAAGTGCTGTAATATGGTATTTTCATGATAAAATTAAGTTTCATATATATACAGTACTTACCAAGTAATTACATAGCTATACTTTCCTACTCACGCACCAGCTAAAATTTGAAGTTTGCAGTAGCGTTTCTATTGTTTTTGTGTAGGTGACTATCCCGCCCGCTATTGGAGAACAATAGGAACAACCAAACAGAGGAGCTCACTTCTTTTATGCTTAATGTCCATGAGAAGGGAGGAGGGAGGGCTCTGATCTGTAATTACTTGGTGAGTATATATGATACTTACAATGCTGTCACCTCCACCAACAAAGAAACATCTTAAAACCATTAACCACAAGTAAAGGCTACTGGGCACTCTGGGTAACAGTACCCCTGCACCCCCAGCTCCCCCCAAAAACTCAACACCCTAATTTTTAAGGTGAAAGAGTTACAGATAGGAAGGAATGCTTCCCATGCTTCTTCCCCCAACACATGCCAGCCACCGATAACGGACCTAAAGTACTGCTATTTTTGAAAACTGTTTCCATTTCCTTCAAATAATGGGTTGCATTTCCAGTAGCCAAAAGTGACATAAGGGATTTCTAACAGATTTTCAGAGGTTATTGGCAGGGCCTCTGATCCTCTTAGTTCTGTCTAAATAGTATCTGAGCGCTCTATCCGGGCAAAGGACAGTTTCCTCTTCAGGCCCGAGAACGTCCATCAGGTTTTTAATGGAGAATGAGTGCAGCCAGGGCTCTGGTGGTGTCTCACTGATGGCCAGGAAACCAAGTGTAAAAGAACAAACTGCATCTCCCTGAGCGAAACCAATACACTTGTCGATGGCCTGAAGCTCACTTAATCGTTTTGCAGTGGCCAAGGCTAAAAGGAAGAGAGCCTTCTTCATAAGGCTGTCTCATCATAAAAGAAGAACCTGGTGAAATGGGAATCGCTGGAGAAAAGAAGTCCAAGAAGCAAAACAAGAAGTATATCAAAAGGAAAGCGTAGGCTGAAGCAGGGTGATCCTGTTCTACGTCCTCTTCTGCAGACAAACTGGGTGAGTGTCAAATCCTCAGCCTCACGAGTCACTGACGGTTTACATAAAAGGTCCATAATACTGTCTAAGCGTTGTTTAATCAGCGTTCCAAAGTCGATCCTGAACCAGACGTAAAGGTAGAATGCGTGCCAGATGCCCGGTCGCCTGCCTCGAATGGGTGTGATCGCAGACTGACAACCACATGAACTAGGCGGTTACATTTTATGCTGTGGGTTTCCGCCGTCGACTCAGAGTTTTGTGACCCACCACCAGGTGGCAGTGGCACCGCGACGGATAACAAGATGGCTAACGAATCGATTTAAACCGACCTAACCAATCTTAGGGTCGCGCGGTTTACCTGGCCGGGGCTTCGCTTCTGACCCCACCACCTAGGTCGCCACCAAAACCAACGAAACCAACTCTAACTTAACAGACGCGTGGTCTCCACTCTGGCCGGGGCTTGCCTCTGACCCCCAGATGGGCCGTGAAATTAGTAAATATATAACTATTCGAATTGCACCGCACTCTCACTCTAAGTCGGAATCGCCTCTTGAGAAACCGCACTGGCCGGCTCGTGGCTCCATTTTTCTTCGCTTTGGCGCTGGGGCACTGGCAAAGCGATCTGGACAACTGGAACCGGGGAACAGGACTGTAATTACACCAATCCGCTTGGGATGGCCAGCGTCCCGTGATTGGTTGTTTCTCGGGAACATTAGACCCATTTTTACGGTGTTGAAACGGCTCATCCAAGGATATGCACGCTTAATTAATTCCAGAAAAGTTTAAAGGCAAGTGGACATTAGTTAAGTAACGTTTTTTAATACAATACATAGAAAATATGAATTATACATGGTTTTTACGGTACCGCTTCTAGGCAAAACATTACGCTTACCACCCGCCATGTGGATTCGGCTGTTTGTGTGTATGCTTGTATCATTGGATCAACAAAATGTAATGTGATTGATGTTAAGGTGTGTTTTGAAATGGTGATTTAAAGTGTGGGTATGATTTCCAACAATCTGAAATTACCAAGTGATTCTGGGGTGTATGTTTTCAATTAAAATTAAGCAATGTTTCTGCGGATCGGTTCAGGGGCTAATCTTGAAAGAATGTTTTGCTCGCGGTCAATCCGGCTTGAGAACCAACAACCTTCGACATCGCCTGCCTTTTGTTGAATTTCTCTCTTCAAATTTGATTCTCAATTTAATGGCGTGGTCCTGGCCTCTCATTTTCCGCCTTGGTCTCTGAATCAAAATAAGTCGATATTAAAACTTCCCGCAGAAATTAAACCAGTCTACTAAGGTATTGGGAGACCAATAATCCAAAGTCATCCGATGATATTTTTGGGGAAGTTCATGGATCCAGCTGTGAATCAGCACCAAATGCTTTTTGAAAGAAAAGGTGGAACTCAAAAGAAAGAGCCAGACCGATGGATGTAATTTTCCGACATCGTTGAGGTTACATCGCCAAATGAAGCTTTGGCCATGCTTTGATCAGGACGACGTGCCTTCGTCACACTTTTGCACAAGTCCCGCTTGAAACGCCAAGCAGGCTAATTTTTCGCGAGGTAAACGAAAGCAACGAAACGCTCTTTCGTGGGTAATAAAACTCCTAAGTCCATGAGGGTCGCAGGATCTTAGATGCAAATCTGGGCTGTGGGCAGGATACGTTACGCATGGCAGCCATTTGTTTGCAAGGCTTGAACCCGAAGAGACTGAGGAAGGTCGCGCGTAGGTCTCGGGCATGTCGGGTCGGGCCGGTAGGACCGGGCATTTTCGGGTCGCTGGTCGCCAGCCGTTTAGGTAGAACTACTTACCTTGGCGGAGTGATCTCGGTCGGGAAGAATGAGTTAGCGGCCCAGCATACGAAAAACTGTAATCTACCCGCGAACTACTTGCTGAACTGGTTCAACGGGTGCATCGGATCCTCTAGATCCCACTGTGTGTTTGGATCCCTTGGATCCCATAGATCCCACTTGATGAATGGATCCCTCGGATCCCACTGGACGACTGGATCCCTCGGATCCCGATGGATGCCTGGATCCATCAGATCCCATTGAATATTTGGAGCCTTCCAATCCCACTTCAGGTACTTGATCCACCAGATCCTTACCTAAACTGATCCCTTGATGCCTATACTTTGATCCATTAAGTGCAATCTCCGTGTTTCTTAGAGATCTGCTTGGAGCGACAAAAACTGACGCTTGACAGACACTTATGGGTGGGCATCGTTATGGATCATCCCAAAACTACACTGAAGGTTTGGGACTCTGATCCCCGATCTCCGTTCCACTTGCACGGATCAGAAATTGTGACTCAGCCGGATATCGCCTTCCTTTCAATGGCCTGGATGCACCAGCGCCCAGCCGCGCCTCAACTCGCTTGCACTCCTGGATTCCGCCCGATCCCGAACCGCATCACTTGATGAAAGGCACGAACTCAATATGACGCCCAGTGGCTGTCCGCCGAGTCCCGGTAATCTCAAACAACAGGCGGTTGGAGGGGGCAATTCACCCATGGGAAACACTACCCGACCTCCCTGACTTACAGTTTGCCTCCTCCCAGGTTTAGAGCTTGACAGGGACCTTCATCTAGAGCATCGGTGGGGATGAGTAGCCACCTCCTCCACTGACACAACACTTTTGCAATCGACGCTATTGGCAATTTCAATCTTATCCATAAAGGTTCTCACTGAAGCCCTCCCTATCTGAGCTACAGCTGCCACTAAGAGACCAATTTTCTGGCCCATTCTGGCTTTCAGATTGCGATGGCATTGGGTCTGAAGGCTGGAAGTTGGAATAATGTGGAGTCACAGGTAGGTACAGCGACTACATCGGGGAAAATGCAGATATAGGAGTTAATGGCATGTAAAACAGGAGATCCCCTGACAATTGAATTTCTACTCTTCGGGTCCAAGCCGCCGCCCTCCTACGCCTGTTACTTGCGTTTATTTAAGTAACTAGTTAAAAGTCTCCATTTTCCTCGATCTGATTTTCTGCATCTGTCACAAGTCAAGACTGAAGAGTAGTTTGTCTCTACATTACTAAACAAATGGTATGAGAGTCATAACTGATAAAGTTAGTCTGGCATTATATCCTTTGCTGCAAAACCTACAACCAGCAGAACCACAGTCAGACATAATCCTGAAAAACAAAAAGTCCAAGCTAAATAACACGCATTACGCAATCACTACCAAGACAAGGAATGTGTCACCAACAACGATGAAAATCATCTGAAGAATTATACTAAGTCAAAGAAAGCTGAAGTTAACAAACCATGTTGGTTGTCAACCGCAGAAACAAATTGGGCTCGTTTGTAGTGTTGTAATTTTATAATGTAACTTCCCGACAGTGGGTGAGGCGTAGTTACCTACACTAAATATTGAACGCCACCGCTGACTCAAATTTGCTGTAGATAAAATGAAACGTAATAGCTATGTAGTTACTTGGTAAGTTACTTATATAAAAATAGTATTTTGATGTCAGGATGTTTCACTTATTTAAGTCCATATTACTATGTATACTTCTGAGACATGTAATGTGTACATATGAATATTACCACTGGCAAAAATGCAAGAAAGTTGAGTATAACAATTTATCTACAATTGGTACGAAAATCAAGATGCCATGACATCAAAATACTGGACTGAAATAAAAGTATTAAATCCAAAATTATTAAAACACCATTATATTTGACAAAACTTACACTGTGTAGGTGGTCAAGTAAGTTACTTTTTGGGTAGAATCGGGCACGCTAGGCAACATTTATTCTATGAAATTTTTCATTTTGAGTCATTGTTAATGAGCTAGAGGCACTTCCCTCGGTCGTCCACACTACCCACCAAGACTAAATAAAATGGTAATTCTAAGTATTAGCTCCGAGCCTGTTTTTACCTTGGAAACTGGTTTTTCTACACTTTTATGGCTTCTGATACTGGCGGTGCATTTGTTTGTTGTCGGCCAAATGGAATGTCCCTTCGCTGTGCTTAGCACTGGCCTGGCGGGAGGGGGGGCGGTACCCATACGTTAACAAAGTTATTGGACTTGCTGGACGGGGTATGAACCATTCCAAACAGACATACGCGTGCTCTGTCTTGTGAAGATCGCGTATGGAAACCCGTTGTTGGATGGACTTCAGGGGTTAATTGCATTTGTGCAACAAAAATTGAAGGAAAATCCTTAATTAGCAACCAAAAAACTGTAGAAAAAGTCAAGTTAGAAGGAAATCGCCGCCGCAGAGCTAATACTGAGATCTACCAATAATACAAACAAGACTAAATTTTTACTTGAAACCATTGCATCTAACCTCCCACTGTGAATCGTAACTCTACGCCTACTAGCCTAAAAGCTGAACCATTAGCCTAGGGCCTATATGTAGCTTACATATTATTTAACAAGAATAAAAATGATAAGTAATGACAACACTTTTAACTTACCGGTGCTCCCTTCGTGGAAAAGTTCGTAAGCCGTAAAATCGCATTCCAAGTCGTTGTCATCCCCATGCTGGTCAAAAGGATTCTCCTCATCGGCGTTCTCGTCTAATTCCATTTGCTCGTCCATATCTAGTGACATGTTTGCAGAAACTTAAACTGTACGCTGAAAAGTGGCTTAGACTCACTAAACGCGTTTGTACAGCGAATAATTTTCACGTACTTTCAATCCAAGTACCACTAAACAGTAACCACACCACGTGAAGGTTTGTAACTTGTCCTGGCGAATGTAAACAACGTGCTCGCCAGTCCTCAAATTTCCACCCTACAAGATCTTAAATTATTTTTTGAGAAGTCTCTCGTTTTCATCATCTCGAGATATTACATTTGTACCGTTTACATGCAGAACTCTCATCATCATTATCCAGCTATGAACCCATTAACTTAATTGTAGTTAGTAGCTACTGTAAACAAGAGGGAGACAATGTGCTCAGGTTTAGTCTCCAAATTTCCACCCTACAAGAGAACAGTTTTTAAGGTAGCTCATCTTCAGCGTTTAGAGAAATTTCACTAATGCTATTTACATGCAGAACTCTCGTTATCATCCAGCCATTCACCCATTAACTTAATTATAAGCATTGTGCACTATATAAGCAATATTCAGGGAATTTACCTCTTACACGTGAAATCCATCCCACAATACATTGTAGTATGGGTTCTCATTGTACGGTACCTCGTACACCCTCGGCCCAGGTCTGTTGATATGCATGCACATGAAATTCGTGTTCCGCTGCCTGATGATATATATTTCTGAAAGGGCGACTTCTTACATTTTGTCTCTCCTCAACTCGCCAAATGTTGTTTCATTCGATATGCCTCTAACAGGTAGGTAACATCTAACTATAGGCTACGAAATCCAAAACGGTATGAGATGCATTGCCTTTCTAATTGAATGATGGACGTGGGACTCTAAATGATTGAAATCAGAAGAGATACTTCAACGAAAAGAAAATTATGTTTTGAGTGGGGAATGGCAAAAAAATGTAGTACTAACTTCTTTTAAGTTCTTGGATATAGCCTACTTCTTGCTTGAATTGTTATTTTCTTTCAGATTTAAACAGAGTATGAAATGTTACCACACATCTTAGGTACTTTGCTTTTTGAGATTAATAAAAAACTAAAAGTTCATACAGACTTGTTTCGAATCTATCATTCATGGCTAAAATGCTAGAATATGAGGTTCTTGGAAAACTACTGGTTCGCCTGAAAAATGTAAAATGCTTCACGTGATGGGCAGTAATTTTCTAAAAATTTAAATTCAGTCGATGCTGTTGTTTACCCTTTTATAAATAATATACTAGAAATTATAGATTAATATACATGTACTAGAAATTATAGATCAATGTAAATGTGGTGTGTATGGCTGACTTTACCTTAGTGTGGCTTTTGATAGCTGAGCATGAACTACTGCTACATGATTCACGATTATAAGATTATGTGCATAACAGAAAGTACAGTGCTAAGCCTGGAAACATAAATTCATCTCATGAAACATCAAGAAGAGGAGTGCCCTTAAATGTACTACAGAAACATGGGGGTGAATTTCAAGTTGTCTTGCGGATGACTCCCAGTTGCATTTCTCCATAAACGACATCGAGGATACAATGGAAAAAGTAAGATATTTTCTTATCACTTCTAAGAAATGGGTGGCATTTAAGCAACTTAAACTAAATGAAGATAAAACTCCATTTATTTGAGTTTATCTTACACATTAACTTCCTTTTATTCTTCATCAAGTGGACTCATAGCGCTTCGTACAGTTTACAACATTGTAAAGCTCTTTCTATCATATCATGTAATATATTACCGCTATCATTCAAGCTTAGTCCAATTTACCATCGGTCTATCGAATCTTTACGAATGCTATGTCGTCTGTTTTTACCTGTGAGATGATTATATTATACACACACACACACACACACACACACACACACACACACACACACATATATATATATATATATATATATATATATATATATATATATATATATATATATATATTGTTTAAATGTTCAAGGTACTTATTTAGATAAGGATAGTTCTCTGAAGCATAAATTTATGGAAGGATTTAAAACAACTCATGAGGCAATGGGACTGATTAAAAATACTCTGGAATAATTGCAATTTTCCTTCTGTGCATACAAAAAATCAAAATTTATAAGTAAATGGTCTCAGGAGTATTTTGCGGTTATGGGCATGAGTCATGGTACAGTACAGTGATTTTGGATAATAAATTCTTAGCACTTGAAAATAAGGAGCTCAGAAGAATATTAGGAATTAATGGAGTGATAGGATATCAAATAATAGAATTAGAGAAGTAACAGGGTGCAGCCGGTTGATGAGTATGTTAAGTTCTCACGCTGAAAGTGGCTAGGCCATATGTACAGAAGACAGGGAATGGTACGAGATCCACCGGGGTGGGTGTCTCGGTAGAAGAGGTAGAGGTAGGCCAAAGGAGACGTGGTTGAGGACAATGTGGTTGGGAACTTGGGATCTTGAGGAGTGAGCCCAAGACAGAATGTGGTGGCATGAGTTCATCAAGGCCCTAGCATCCCCGTTGTTGCCTCAGGAAATGATTGCTTGATTGAATGATTGATATATATATAGTCCAAGATAGTGACCCCAAGGGTTTTCGGGGGTGTTATCTAGGACTAATATTTCTTGGGGTCATTATTATCTTTATGATATTTACAGCCTTTTGTTCATGTTTTTACGGTAATCCCCAACGGGCTTGTACTAATTACGCCGCAAAGGTGGATACATACCGGGTTAAACCCCTTGGGGGTCACTGTCTAGGAAAGATCCACTAAAAGGGCAATAGCATATAGTATAGCAGTAAATATATTGTGATTTCTAACACTGTCAGTTATTCGTTAATGGCCATGTCGGAAACTGGAAACAAGCGTAAATTTACAAATGACACATTTCAGGAATATATAATTTACAGTAACGGAAGTTGCAAGGTTAAATTTAGGCGCCACTACTTTATCTAAGACAAAAATTAAATTAATATAAATTTCACTGAACAGAGCCGTGAAGTCGAGGGTTCATTCTCAACAACTGTGAGCCTGTGACAGACTTCGACATCAGGTTTGACCCTCGACTTCGAAACTCCGACTTGAGTTGTAAACAAGTCATACCGACGGGAGAGAAAGGACCTACGTTGCTCCTCTTTGTACACCGTCCCCAACCATCTGTCGAAAATGTCGAACTTGGAAGAAGATCCTATGCTCCAAGACGATGATGTAAGCTATTAATTTTTTTTAAAGTTGTGAATTTTAGCGCGAGCATGGTATATACGGCTAAATATTTTTATATATCTTGAAGGTGAAGTAGCCTGTGGTAGCGTAAGGGTTTGGGTAGACTATGCTTGCTTAAATCTTAATGTTCACTGTTAGTTATTGTAGGATAAAACTTAAATGGAAATACCTATAGGACTATGCTATCTATGAGATAAAAATTTACAGGAACCAGCGCATACCCTGTAGGCCAAGGCTAGCCTATTTTACAAAATGAAAATTGAGAGCGAGTGTAGAACGACGGGACAGGTTCCGCAGACGTAAACAGACCTAACCTTCCTAGCATGTCGTATCCTGACCTACTAACCAGTCCTTACCTTCCTAATCTCTCTCAGGGCACCATGCCCTGACCTGGCTTGGGGGCTTTGCCACCGCCCTCCCTAGACTCCCCCAGTTAACACTAAACATCGGAGACAATGGACTTAGCTTCTGTTCGGAGGCAGTCCCGTCGTTCTGCAAACCACACCCTAGCCTACAGGCCCAGGCTACTTTACTAAATGAAAATTTTAGAATTAGGCTACTGTCGGACACAAGGAAGAGGCAATCAGGAACACCTTGTCGTCGTGAGGTTCTTAAGTATCCAATGTGCATTAGCCGAGTAGCCTAATCAGACAAGGACCTAGGCCTATGAAGTCTGGAGCATTGCTCTGTTAGTGGCTTTCTCCAAGAACTTTTCTGTGGTAACCTATGGTTATGGATGCTGACGGCAGGTGTCTAGCACTGCCAGAGCACTGTTATTTCTGCTGCCTCAGGAACATCCAAAATTCTTTGACACCTCCTTGTGACCTGTGATTACCCCTCAGCATGTGTACCTACCCAAGTTCTATTGGACAGAAAATCATCTTGCCTATGGTTCATGGTTGCCATAAGGTTGGATGACCAAAGGTGACTGATTCCTCATTTCTGTGTATCTCTTTACATCAAACAGCCCCTGGTTATGTACGTGCTGGTCTGGCAGATCATCCTATCGCTTGACTGTATTATTAGTCGGTAGATACCACACCCTCAATTTCTCCTTCTAACATGGAGTGGGTATTTGGTAGAGCATTAATGTCTGTAGGTCTAGTTGCATTTCCATTTGGGGAGAATATGACTGGTCATGGTTTTTGGGCAATATCTCCCCCCAGAGGAGTGATTCTCCATATGAAATGAGATTTTGTATTCTTGTATGAACACATTGCAAATTTCAAAGATAGTTCCCATGGGAACAAATGCCTCTTATTTTAGAGTATTCTTTATTGCTAGCCAGCATCAGTTGTTGAAACTTGGTCACACAGTAGCACTTTCTCTTGAGTGACCATCAAGTTGAAACTAATTTCATCCTTTTTATTTTATGTATGGTGTTTGGGTTTTTATGTTAGGAGTGGGACTGTCCATAGCTTTTTTGAGGAACTTTTGGTTTGACAGCTATTAAAGATAGGTGTCAGGAATCGTCAGACTAATTTTACCCTATTCTACTTAAGGAACATTGACCACAAGTCTCTGGATAACTCCTTGGGATCTCTGGTGGCTGCTCAACTGGTTGGGTAGTCACACACACTCCTTTAAGACAGAAAAATTTAGCATCTTAGTGACTGGTGAAAGTAAAGTCTGGGGATGAGGAATAGAGTTAACATGTTTTATCCTTCCATTTTCCATCCTCTTCTTGGCAGCAAGTTGGGCCAAGTACCTGCTGGGTCCGGCGAGGATACTGAGAAACTACATAATTGGGCATCCAGTTTTAGAGATTAAGCTTCAAGATGAGACACACTGCTCTCCATTTTAACAAAAGGGGGTGCAGTCAGAGCTAGAATCATTACTCATATTGGCCAGACTGCACTACCTTCCAACCTGTGACACCACTTGTGGGGTCATACTTGGTCTCCAAGACATTTCTTTATTTGAGCAAGATCCCAGACTTCTCACTGCTGAAGGTCCTATTGCTTGTCATCCCTATGGTTACAGGAGTCATTGCTCTTTTGCTGACATTTCCAAGTGGGTTCTAACTTACCAGTCAGTTGAGAGAGATGACATCCTATATAAAAAGCAATGATTTGTATTTCTGTAGGAAAAAATTAAATTTTATGACAGTTTGTATTTGCTGCTACAGAAATTCTTCAGTGAGAGTTGAAAAGGTTGTTGAACTTGGCAACAAGGCTTGTTAATGGGTGATTGTGGGGTTATTTGGGGAGTATCTCTATACTTATCCTATACCTAGAAAAAATGCAAATTACCTAAGAAAAATTTATATTGTACTAACATATGTTGCTGAAAGAAAGCTTATGTACAAATGATAATACTGAAGTTTGATGAAGCTTTCTGTGATAAAAATGAGTACTTATGGGAATTTATTGCTTGTTCTTTTTGTTTTCAGCCTACTATGCAGGAAATGGGAATTTATTGCTTGTTCTTTTTGTTTTCAGCCTGCTATGCGGGAAGTAGGAGCAATGTCACCTGATGATATTGTATCCAGAACAAGGCTGCTTGAAAATGAAATTCGTATCATGCGTCTGGAACTGACAAGAATATCTCATGAAATTCAGAACCAGAGGGACAAAATAAGAGAAAACACAGAGAAGATCAAAGTTAATAAGACTTTACCATATCTTGTGTCCAATGTAATTGAGGTAAGTTACTTGTACAGTACTGTATTTCTCTTATCTGTTGTTTGATTAGTATATAAATTACTGTATGACAAAGTTGTTAGATGAGACCACGAATTGCCTATGTAGATTCATTGGCCTCACCTGAAGGATTTGCTTCTGAATGGGAGGTGCTGACTGAAGCAAGGCAAGTTAAAAGATTTTAGTGGGAAGAGACTGAAAAGAACTGATGATGAGCAAAAAGCAGAAAGTAATGCAGCAGGTGTCATTATTGTTATTGTTATTAAAGTAGTTTGACCAGGCCACTGTATAAACATTCAGTCTCCCAGCCACATTCAGCATTGAAGCCATTATTTGACAACATATAAGCCATACTGGCATATTAGACACCATTTCAGCAGGGCATAAGAAAAACATTTTTTGTGTATGTAAGCATGTAGTGTTTAGTGCAAGAAAGCATTACAAAATATGAAAAAACATTATAGTACAAAATATCACAAAAGCACCCTAGGCTGTTTTTAGTACCAGCCCAATAGGAAAAGATAGTAAATACCTCATCAACAGTAAATTTATGATTTTTGTATTAAACATATAAGGAGACTTAAGAGCACAGCATAAAAACTAATGTAGAGTTGAGGTATTAAAGTGAAGAAATAACCAGAAAAAATTAATGTTTGGAAGGTCAAAGCAAGCTGGCAGTACAGCAAAACAAAATATCAATGGCTAATGAACACACACATAAATGCAACCACACCTCGCTTCTTATGATGGTCATGTTTCCTTGCTGCCTTAATGGTATGTTTGCCAGGTTAGTGTTTTGCCATTTATTTCATTTCAGCTGTCCTTCTGTTCTTTAGTTTCCAGCTGGTTATTGGTAGGAGTGTGTTGAGCCATATTTGGGTACCATTTGATACGGTTCAACTGGTACTCTGTTTACAGTAATTCCTTGTACAGTACATGTAACAATAGTAAATAATAATACTGGTAGCAATAATTATAAAAAAAATACAGTAAGAATAATGTTTAAGAAAATACAGAACACCTCCACTAACAGAATACTGTACTTATTAGCTATATTATCGTTAATTTTTTATATGCTACCATTTTGGATTGACATGTATATATAATAAAGCAAAGTACAGGTTGGTTTAGGTTGGGAACTATGTGGAATTACTGTTAGCTGCGAAATATTTAGAAAATATTCAGATATAGGCTCTAACATAGGGTCTTTGTTACATAACAGGCTTTGTTACTTACCAGAAAGCTGGAACCCAAAATTGTATGTTAAGTTGGGGTATTACGCTAATATTTGTATGGTGTTAGGGTGGGTGGTACTGACCATCTGGGTTAAAAATTAGCTAAGCAGTGACTGTCCGGGATAAAATTACCCTATGGGTACCCTTACCTTCATAAATAGACTCTTTGTTATCAAAGGATCTATGTGCTCAGGTTTGTTACACTTTTGTAGTTAGTATTTAATAAATGTAAAATCTTGTGTGTCCACTTCACCTAAATTAATTTACTATTTATACATTATAGTTTCTTTTTTTAGATGTGATGTGTTATTGACACGGCATATATGTGTGGATGAGAAATGGTATTGACTTGACACGTATGTCTAGATGAGAGGTGGTCTGAATCGGCATATTTAAATCTGTAGATTTCTTGGTCTTTGATTCTGTTTATTGATAGGAACTTTGATAATGAATGTCCATTGCCTTTTGTTTCTGTTTATATGAAAAGTTCTTTTCAGATTTTGGACGTTGATCCAAATGAGTATGGAGAGGAAGATGGTGCAAATGTTGATCTGGATTCCCAACGGAAAGGGAAGTGTGCTGTTATCAAGACCTCCACACGGCAGACTTACTTTTTGCCTGTCATTGGTCTTGTAGATGCTGAAACATTAAAACCTGGTGATCTTGTTGGAGTGAATAAAGATTCTTACCTGATCCTTGAGACACTTCCAGCAGAATATGACTCCAGAGTGAAAGCTATGGAAGTGGATGAAAGGCCAACCGAGCAGTACAGTGATATTGGTGGCTTGGACAAGCAGATCCAGGAATTAATAGAAGCTGTGGTTTTACCTGTCACTCACAAGGAACGTTTTGAAAATCTAGGTATCATATTCTCTCAAGTAATTTTTTATGCTTTCCTAATTATAAAAATAGTTTTCGTTTAAAAGAACATTGTTTGAAGGGCTATGTATGATTTTGTATTTGCTGATGATAAATACACGATATCCTGGAGTACCTATTTTGAATGGCAAAACTAAATTCTTCATGCTCTTTTGCACATTCATAATTATTCAAAGTAAAAATGGTAACAGAGGGATATTGTATTGACCATAAGTGTACTGTTCTTTTCAGGAATCCAGCCACCAAAGGGAGTCCTTTTATATGGGCCTCCTGGTACAGGAAAAACACTTTTAGCAAGAGCTTGTGCAGCACAGACAAAGTCCACATTCTTGAAATTAGCTGGTCCACAGTTAGTACAAATGTTCATTGGTGACGGCGCAAAGTTAGTGAGAGATGCTTTTGCCTTAGCTAAGGAAAAAGCTCCTGCTATAATCTTCATTGATGAGCTTGATGCTATAGGTATGTTGTAATATTTTATGTTACCTTTTGTTTGGACAGATTTTTTACCTTTATTTTAATCGGACTCTTATAAAATATCTAAGAGTTCAGAAGCTGAACTCATGTCTTAGACTCCTTGATGAGGTGAATTATCAGTGAAAGTCATACAGCGCTGAGATGGGATAAGATTACTGGGTTATAGTAATAGAGCAAAGGTTATTGGTTTGCTGCAGCTGCACCTTAAGCCTCTATATAACCTGTAGACTAGAGAATCATGGTTCCATAGTCCTAATATACTGGTCTCCTGGTACCATTATTGTATGTATTCCTGCACAGCCACTTGTTCATGCTGGTTGGTTAATTTATCTTCTGGAAATCAGTATTTTTGTGTTTGCCATGAAGCTTGCATCTGCTCTTTCAGTGGCTTTTCACCATGGGCTAAAATTGTCATCATCTCCTTAGCTCTGTTGTTGTCTCCTTGTACTGTACAGAAGTACTGTGTCATTAATGCACTTCTGTTTTTTGTGAGTTATTAAAGTTATCCATGAGGGCTCATAGAGTTATCTGTGGTTTAGACACTGCCATCCAGCCATTTTATCAATTTGATTAATGAGCAGATTTCTGTAATTTAGCAGAAACTGTACACCTCAACCGGAGTTCAGTTATTACTATCTTATTTTCATTTGTGCTCTCCCAGTAGTTAATCTTATGGACACTTTCCAGTAAGATGCTATCTTACACTTATGATAGTTTCTGTAGTTAGTTCTGTGGTGACATTTAGGTTTTCATGTGACACCAGCTCATAATTTTCCACCTTACTGCTTTAGGCATAACCCTTGTCAGATTGCATGTTGAAAGCTATTATTAAATTTCTTTACAAGTGAATTTTATGCCAGTATCTTAAACTCCAATTTAGTATTGCTGGAAGTGAGATCTAGCAACTAGATATGATCTGATGTCTTATGAGAGTGAGTTTTAACTTGTGAAATCTACTTATGAACTGAACAATTTAGAAACAGTGACATTTCCAGTTTTGCAGTTATTGTCAGAAATTTGGGTAGTGTTCATTGATAGATAACATCTTAACTAGACTACAGTAGTTGCATGGTTAGAAATCTGTCTCTACAACATGAGAGTCCCCGCTAAAGCTCATTCCACTGTACAGATTTAAATAGAATTAAATAGAATTAAATTCACCCTGTTAGAACAAATATTTGTATTTACTATAAGTAATTTAACCAGTCTACTGAGCTAATTTATTTTGCTCACATAGGGTAGGCCCAAATGATTTGTCTTTATTAGTAATATAAGATTAGATTTTAATTATTATATTATAGTTTTATCAAAATGTTTCAATGGGTTATTTGATTTATAATATTCTGACAGTTGGCATCAATTATATTGTATTTTGGACATTCACACAAAAAATGCTCAACTTCGTATTTCTCCTCATTCTATATCTCAAGGGATTGGGTCATATGGGCTGTCCATCAAATATTCATGGGTCATAAGAGGGGGCCAGTTATAAAGTCAAAATAATTTTAAATGGTTATTTATTTGGTTAATTATATAAGTTGCAGGTGGTATGGGTATTTTTCCATTTCTAACTTGATTATTGCAGATTGTAAATTAAATGTTATTCAAAAATATTTTTTTATTTTTGTATACTGTATACAAATAGCAATGCATAAGTTACCATTGTCTTGTGAAGGTGTTGCTAGTTGACATGTCAACATTCATAGCTTTCAAGGAAATGCTGTATTTCTTCAAGGTGTAATTTGATCTGAAGACAAGTAACATTTCTTTAGATTATATAATTATTGAATGTTTCTTACTTAAAGTGGTGAGATGCTTCTGGTGTACAAAAGTTGATGATATCTAATGCGATACACACATTTTTTTCATCTTGTGAATTGATACTTTATCCTATTTTATCTGTTGTATGGGGATTTTGTTTTTGGTTAACTTTTTTGGGTTTGGGTTTGTATGTGGGTTTTTTGCTGGATCATTATTCTTCTTACTTTGTTTCAGTATAGCTTTTCTTATGGATGTTACAGTTCTATCTTGGAAATATTTTTTAGCTTTGTTGTCTGGTAGTTGGATCTCCAGCTTGCACTTTTGGAGGGACAGTGGCCTTTTTTTTTTTTTAATTATTAAAAATTTCTTATCTTGCCCTTCAGTTCTTCAAATTTAAGTATTACTTTTGGAGAAATTTTTTTAATTTTTTCCTGCTGTGGATATAGATATCAGCTTTGGACATTTTTTTGTAGGAAATCTGATAAAATACCCCGTTTGGTTCATCTGCAGTATTTGGGAATATGATTTTTCCCTATACCCTATTCATCATGTCGCATTTTGTTAACTTTTGAATATCTTTAGATTGATTTTGGTATTGATTTGACCAACCAATTATTTGTTTTTTGTCTAGAAGTCATTTCTGCTGTGGAATGTCAGTTCAGCAGGTAGTTTTCAAGCCTTAGTGGTGATCTTTGACATTTAGAAAGTAAAAAGAACCTTAGCCAGTTCTTATTTCCAAACAGAATCAAAATGGGTGAAGGTTGAATAATTTTTATTTTATTTTTTTTTTTTACTAGAAGAATTCAAAGGGGGAATCAGGGGCATGCCAGAGGTTAAAGGTCAAGGATTCATATTCATATTACAAAAAAAAAAAAAAAAAAAAAAATCAGGTCCCCTGGATGGTTCCCTCTGTCCAGGGGACCATACAAAGGGAAGCACAACTGAATATACACCTTGCCCTCAGTGCCCTAAGGGTTATCAGTCCATGGGGATCAAACTCTGCATTGAGGGCAAGGTTTGACATCATGTTCTCCCTCACTTCACCATGTCAGGTACTAAGTTTTATAGGTGGAGAGGCATGCCATTCAACTCCACCCTGCATAAAAACTTCAGGAGTAGAATTTTCCATGATCTCATAATTGCTTTAATGAACTTGAGTGATGATAGTTGTGGCCAAAATTTAGAAAGGTTCTAGATGTAGTTCCTGTATTGAGTGAGGTAATTTTGGCAGTGTTTCAGTAGGCTATATAAGAATTGTAACCATAATATTTTCTTTTAAGGTACAAAACGTTTCGACAGTGAGAAGGCAGGAGATCGAGAGGTACAACGTACTATGTTAGAGCTCTTGAATCAGTTAGATGGATTTTCATCAACAACTGATATAAAGGTTGGAAATATTTATATTTTTAAGATCAGAGTTTGCAGTCTTGGTTTTGTGAAATGCATGTTACCAGTGCTAACAATCTGAAAGTTTCATCGATGTACCAACACTACACTTTTTTTACCCATAAGGGGTAGTGCTGTCAGTGCAACTCACATGGTGCACTGTTGGCACTACTACAGAAAGTTTGCGGCATCCCTTTGGTCCCTTGCTGCACTCACTTTTTAGCCTGTTACCTACCTCTGATTCTCGCTTCCTTCAGTATTGCTATCCAACCTATCTTTTACCTCGTAGCGGAATTGGGCCACTTTCTCTCAGTTCCACATTTAGATCAGTGTACTACTTCTTTATTATCTGGATTACATTATCTTGCTGTCCAGCCACCCGACTTTCCACTTTTTACTGAATGGCTAGTGTACCCCAGTGCTTGGCTTGACAGCCTCAATTTCATAAAATTTTAATCAGGCAGTTAGACTACAGTTTTCTACATACTTGGTAAGTGGTGTTTCCAGAGTAAGAATCCACTAAAACTTATAACCAGCTTTGTCCAATTAAAGTGTCATTTATTTGCTGCATTAGCCACACCAAGGTTTCTTTTCATATATTGAAAAGTGTCCTTTGGGCTTTTGGTCATGATTTTGCCCTCATGTTTGTATGATTGTTTAAGATAATTTGCAAGCTCAGTTTACTGAATCATTGGATATTTTCAGTTCTAGTAATTCCATCTGTAAAGTAATTATGCCTTTTTATGTAGAAAATTGATCACTTCTTACAATTCTAGTGGGTGTGTCAAGTTTGTGATTTAGGTTTAAGGATTATTTAATAATGCTTATACAGTATGTACATAGGTAGCTGAAACTTTTTTTTATTGCAGGTTATTGCTGCTACCAATCGTGTGGATATTCTTGATCCTGCATTATTACGATCTGGTCGTTTAGATAGAAAAATCGAGTTCCCTCACCCTAATGAGGAAGCTCGTGCTCGTATCATGCAAATCCATTCAAGAAAAATGAACATCTCTTCTTGTGTAAACTTTGAAGAGTTGGCTAGATCTACAGATGACTTTAATGGTGCACAGTGCAAGGCTGTGTGTGTTGAAGCAGTAAGTTTGAAGATATTAAAGGATCTTTTGTATGAAATTGCCAGTGATTTCCAGTAATGATATGGTTTTTGTCTTTTACTATTCTTGGTGGTTGCAAAGCTCATTACACATTTATGCTAGATGTATCTGGAAAGTTTCCTTAAAGAGTGTCTCTATCTTCCAGGGTATGATTGCTCTACGAAGACAGGCAACGACAGTGACTCATGAAGACTTCATGGATGCTATTATGGAGGTTCAGGCTAAGAAAAAAGCTAATCTTAATTATTATGCTTAAGAAGTGTAACTGGTAGTATAGCAGCAGTATATTTATAGTTGAATTTTGTGCATCATAGTGTATCATTTTATGGTAAAATCTCACTGCAGAAATCAGTTTACGGTATCTCATGAGGTTCACTTGTGTATTTGATACTAGGAAAATTTTATTAGGTTAATTTTCATGTCACCATGTACTTTTTCAGTAAATCTTGCCGGAAGAAAATATATTTCATTTTCCTTTGAGTTCATATGAGCATAAAGGGGTCACTTTTTATTATGTAGGCCATAGTCACATTTTTTTCTAGTACGTACTGTATTTGGCAAGGAATAAGTATTACTTTACAGTGATGTATTGCAATACATTTTCAGCTGCCAAAATTTTTTTAACTACTTGTTCTTCTCTTAATATGCTAAACATGTATTTTTACTATGGAAATACAAGCCATTGCCTTTTATATAGGAGTATCTTTTGAACTTGGTAACATGATGGTTACTGGTGGTTATGGGGGGAGGGGAATATAGTACCTCTTACTCACCTTCCACTGCAAAGCACTTTTTCTTGGCTGTCATTAAATGAGGAGGTCTTGCTGTGTTCCTACTGACTGCTAAGTTGAACTTCGTGTTTTGAACGTTTTTCTTACACGACAAACGGTGTCATATTCAGAGGTATGAAAGGCATTAGCGTATGTAAACGACTTTCTCGTCTGTTTTAAGGTGGATCGTCACATTCAATACTTTGTAGAGGAAAATCAACCGCTATTGGGAAGCTTTTGTAGAGGACATAGCCTTGAAGAGTCAGCTTACCACTCCTCCTCACAACCACCTTCCTGCTCCTTAGTAAAACCCCCTCTTGGGCAAGGTATGGGTTTTGTGAGGGAGTTGGGGAATTGACACACCTATCTTAACTGCATCGAATGCTAAATTTTCTGTTGCTGCAACAGTTAGGAGCTCTTCCTGTTGAGCTTCCAACAGGGATCTTTCTGTGAAAGATGCCCTAGGGCATGCATTGAGTACTGCTATTTCCTCTGAGGAGTGGAAGTCATGGACTACAGGCTAAGAGAGAGAGAGAGCACAAGTGCTTTCCTTCCTCATATGCCTCCCTGTCTTCAAGTTCTTCCTTGCCCTCCTCATCTTTTAACCAAAAGAAGAGGAGGAGGAGTCTTAAGAAAGCCTCCCACTTCATACTTCAGCAGAAATGTGAAAGGAATAAGTCCAATATATCCCTCGTGGTTTGAAAGTAAATGAGGAGACTCTGGTCCACCAGCAAGCTCAGAGAACCCTGCATCAACTCTACCTATTGTAGACATCCCACCCTCAGATGAGCGAATGCTGTTGCCAACCCCTGAGGAAAAGAAGACACTAACTCGAAGTCTTACAACACTCCTTGTGAAAGGCCTTCTGAGACAACTTCCTCTTCCCAGGGAAGGAAGATAAGGAGTAGCTTGACAAAGAGGAAGAAAAAGAAAATATGCACTTGCATTTCTTCACCCTACTCTTCCCCCATGAGCCAATTCACTCAAAGTTTAACATGACTTACTGTAAAAGAGAGAAGGAGTAGGGGCAGGTGATGTGGAGGAAAAGCTCAACGACAAGGAGGGATACGAAGATGATACACTCTTGAGTTTCTTAACTTTGCTCCATTCACAAATCTTAATCCTCTCTAGGATGCAGTGTCAGAGGGGTACTCAATACTGCAGGGGTATCCCCACAGGTAAGAACAATTGCTACAGGAGGCTCGATAGTGTCAAGTTCCTTAGCAGAAAAAGCAGCAAAAGATGGATCGCTTGGAGTACCAAGCAGAAGCTTCTGTGAAACTGCCAACAAAAGAAGTGGCAAACCATGAACTTGCATTGCTGTCTCACTGGGGGAGAGCTTGGAATGTGTACCTGGGCTGGCCTAGCACCAATGCAGAACACAAAACTGGTTACACTAACACCAAGAATATAAAGCAGCCAAACACCCACTTTGTCTTTCATACCTTTTGTCATTCACTATTCCTGTTCAAATCCATGTTGAACAAAAACACCACCACCAAAGCCAGAGGACAGCAAGACATCTTAATTTGACAGCAGCTAAAGAAAGAGCTTGAAACAGTAATGTTATTCAGTCCTTCAATCTACTGTATCACATAATACTCTTCCAGTGTCAAAGTGAAACAACACCAGTAAAGGTTATATTAGTAAAACACAAAGTTCCTTATATATCACTAAATAAATTCAATTAGTGAAAAAATTCATCCCTATAGCTGCATGGGACCTCCAATCCAATCAAGTTTACATTACTTGTGTGCATTTAAGCAAATCTTCCAAAGGCAGGTTGGAAATGCTTCAGACAAAAAGTCTTGAAAGTAGTGACTGTTAGTGTTACTATTACTCAAAAGTTTCATAGCACCACTGAGCTTCAAACAAGAATTTCAAATGTCTTGCCTGCCCCTTAAAATTCCTTCAGCTTTCATTTATAGTTGTGTTAGCAACGAGAATGTAACTTTGATACTTGAGATATCTAACTAGAACAGGGATTCATACTCACCAAATCTCAAAAATGGAATTCATTCCATCAAAAAACCATATATATAACGGACATGGGCGATGACAATGATGCAGCAGCTGGAGATATTTAATTGTAAGATGATACCAACCAAAGTAACCTATGAAAAGGAAAGTAACATATATCAGGTAAGAAAAAAAAATGGATAGTTACTTTCAATGTATGTTATTTACAGGGTCATGGATTGTTACAAGAAGAGTAAGGTAAAGAATAAGTTTAAGTACATTACCAAAAAAATGACTGAATGGCATATTAAAAAACATAGTTCGCATTTCCCTAAATGTATCATATCATATGCTGAAAAAGTAACAAAACGATGGTTGCTTGACAAGTTACAAAATAAAAATTACTTCTAGATTTTACGAGATACAAAACAAAAGAAAATATCCTGCACTATGGAAACATGGAACACAAACAAATTTTCTTTCTTAGGCAAACTTCATAGCTTGAGACCCCTTAAAATAGCATGGTTCACTTATCTGATAGTGAACGTGATTAATAATAGTTTCACGTAGCTCCCATAAGAGAAATGTCTATCAGTCTCTCTTTGGCACAAAAGCTTTTATGTTACAATTATTACTTGACTAGAAGCAACTGTACTGAAGTTAAAGCTTTCATTTAAATCATGGGGGCACCTTAATTCATGCATAATTCATTACATTATATATGAAAATAGCAAAGCCATTGTCACATCTAAATTTATAATCCTCTAATAATTTAGTCATAGAAAAATAATTTATTTTTATGCCACAATTACAGCAATATTAAGCTCTTCTGAGACTATGCTGAAGATGCCATACACATCAAATGCATTAATCATCTATTCCTAATAAGATTATTGGAAATTGGAAAAATCTGATCCTAAGCATTATCAAACTAATTCAGACTACAGTCATTTTATATCAATATAACTAGCAATCACTTTTTGAATAAGACTAAAAAATGCAGGTGTTACAAATGTAAGTGGATATATTGCTTTAAACACAATTGGACTTTACAATACATTAGTGCCATTCAACATTGGTTCAACCAAATCTTGTTTACAAGAAAATTTCACTCGCATCTCAACAGTTATGAGAATGCCTGAAGGGAGGACTTTAAAACCTATTAGGTGAGAAAATTTTTCTCTCATTTCAATTTAATATAAAACCTGGCAGTGCTACAGAGGGAATTGCTATTCGTATGATGAGGTAATATCTAATATGCACCAAACAATGGATGGGCACTTAGATTTCTACATTAATGGTTTGGTAAGCTGCAACTGCATTAAAGGGATCTACTTCACACCTACCTATATATCAAGTATGCATTAACAGTCAAGTTCTAACTGTTAACTCTACAATATCCAATACCTGGCATACATAACAATTACTGGTCTACTTTTAATCAAAGACTCAACTTGCATTAAATTTCTAATAACCAACTAATTTTAACATAGAACCTACTTCTTATTGCTGTTAATAATTCCTAGCAAGACAATTTAAAAACACAATTCACAATGAATCTAGTTACTTAAACGTTTTTCAAACAAAAAATATAATATTCTATTGGATATGGTGTACATGAGAAACAATTGTTTTTGTTTTTGACAACAAATTACCATAAAATTAACATGAATTTACACAATGCAATAAATTAATAAGTAAAGGTCTGTCATCAGTCTCATGTAACTAAAATGCTTAAAGATTTAATTCATATTATTCTCTTCCATGTATTGTCAAGTACTTCTGAAATCCAACTTCAGAAGGCATTTTTAAATATTGTATTACTGCCTTTACTTATCCTAATTAGGCATAAAGCCAGCAGCAAAACCTCACATCATAGTCTTCAAAATCTAGCATAGCATATTACAGTAAGGGCCAATGATCCTAAACTTACTCAATATGGGTATCCTCAATGTTATTACACTTTCAAAATTCTACTTTTTATAACCTATGTAAAAATAGCATTCCTCAGAAACCCAAAAACTGCATCCAAAAAATGTGCTCTTTAAACGATATTCAAGTTCCCAAAACATGAATTAAGTGGATACACTAAATGAAGAGGAAGAAACAAAGCAGATTAAACTTATGAATTTGTATTTTTGGATCAACCTTAACTGGCCTGAAATTCATCTTTACCTTTACGAAAAGAATTCACAGTTTTAATTCTACATGCCAAGACTGAAACTGTGGACCTTCTAATATGTTACTCTGAACAAATGCAGACAAAGCTATCCATGAGCTTTTAGCAACTGGATCCACTGGTTTTTTACAAAAATGACAAAGGTAGGCATCACCTCTGTACACTATACCGGGAAATGTATAGCCTTCCTGGCACTAGTGCCTAAACTTGGACCATAAATACCATACATTATTCTGCCTACTTATGGGTGACATCATCAAATACCTGCTCAAAATTCCCTCACTTAGAACAATTTCAGTTCCAGTGATTTACCTGAACAAATTACCATTTCCCATAAAGTATAAATAATATCTATCACCTAACATTTCCATACATTACGATTAACCCTGTTATGTCCTACTGACCATTATTGCCTCCTACGGGGCATTACCAATGTTACAAAAAAAGCAATGTACTTTCCAAAAATTACAAATGTTGAAAGTCGCCACTTAAGCTTATGTATTTTATGTTGACCTTACTCTTGTACAGTTTTATGTATAGGATACATTAATTATTTCCATGCTGCATATCTACTCATTTGCAGGCTTAAAGAAGCCTTGTGCTTCTTCCTCATTCAACATTTCTTCCAAGCTTTGGTCCCATACCGCAAACATGAAATATGGCAATCATAAAATGACAAAAATAACAAACAGCAATCACAATGAAATTAAAGTATTCCTTTTATTTCATAATTTCCTATGCCAAAAACTTATTTCCCTGCTTAAAGGTTATTCTCTTCTTGAAGTTCGTAACTATGGATACTGTGAGGTAAGATGTGCAAATCTATCCACTACTCAAACCTGCAGCTTATCAATAACAGACAAAAACTGTTTCCCTACAATTTTCCTTCAATATCAAATGGTTTTCTTTGAGTGGTAGTAAACAAATATACCCACATAAAAACTTAAATGAAATGGAATGCATGAAGAAATTTTCTGTACAACCCAGAAAAATTTAACGTATTCATAGGTTTATATATAACTTCAGTTCACCACTGAATAGCAACTGTCATATAAAAAAGTTTTCAGTTATACTGATCACAATACAATTGACAGACTGGTAAGCCAACATAATATATGACAACCCTTTTACCTACTAATCTCAATCAAATTTCATCATTCCTAGCCAGCTAGTTTTAGTTCCATATTACATACTTCGTTTGCAGGACAACTTTCCTGTCATAATTTAACACACAAAAAATACATACAGCATACTATGATGGTTCAACTGTCATATTGCACTCATATAAACAACAGTGATTGTAATGTGTAGCAATTACTAGGAATCTTGGAGAACTGAAAATAAAAAAGTAACTACAGATGACTTACATTAATCTGATAGTTTACTGTATAAACTCCAAAAATTAGTCTTTTCTTACATACTCAAGAATGCCACCACATAATCTTTTCTACATAATGAAGAATGCCACCACTGCAGTGTCACATCATCGAGATGTAGCCCCTGGCATTCCATTGTTTTCAATTATCTGAAGTTATTATCTCCTATTAATTATAATGTAATTGGCAATGCCATTTGATAAAAATAAAAAGGCAACAATTTGTCATTATACCAAAATAAACCAGTTCTGCATAAACCAGACTCAATATTATATAAATCATGCAAATATTTAGAAAAATTTTAAGTTAAACTCATTCTAACATAAAATCTCTTAGGAGGAGAAACATTAGTTTTACCAACAGTAAAGCCTGGAAGAAAACAAACTTTTCTGAAAACTTCAGGTTCACTCTTTCTTGGCTGCTGCCTCCTTGCGATCTCGAACATCAATAGCACCAAGACTCAGAGCAGCGTAATAACCTTGCATTAGAGCTAAGAAAGATTTAAAAATACCAACTGGAAGTAGACCATAGGCCATTGCTCGCCATAACCCTATTCCAGCAATGATTGGGCCTTCAGTGAAATGGAGGAGGTAAAGTGAAGCATAAAAGAGCTCATTCCCTGAACACATGAAGAACAGCATTGGTCGTGAAGTGTAATAAAATCGCAGAAGAGCATTGACATTGGCTGCTTCACTCTTGTGACTTGTTTGACCAGACATAACAGACCTGTAAAAATAAAAGACCGGTGACGCACAAAATCTCTTACATGATAACTGTGGTTTTAATGAACTGCCACATAAAATAATGATGACTTTTAGTTGGTGTATGTGCACACTCGACTGCACACTTGGTTAAAATACAGCACCAACTTGAGATTCCGAAAAGAACAAAGTAGAAATTGAATGAAGATTAAATCCACAAAAGACTATACTATATTACAGATAAGTAAAAAAAGTTAATCTCCAAAACCTGAAAATAATTTTCACATTATTACCAAGTATGAAAAAAAAGTCATGTGAATTTCCAAAGAAAATATTATAAAAAGTAACACTACAAAATTTCAACAAAGATGATGCCATTTTCATCTTGAACCAAGTAGTGAAGGACAAACTCATTCAAAAGAGAGATCAATGGCAAGTCAGTCACCTTCTCCACCAGGAAGTGTTCTACCTCCAATCTCTGCCACATTGCCAAATGGCACGAAAGACATCACCTGATTGTGGCAGCTGGATAGGGGGAATGCCAGCCTTAGCAACCCCACTCTCTTCTTCTCTAACCCCTTTCCTAGACATGGCTTGGAGAGGAGGGCTAGGAAGGCTCGCTCGCTCGCTCTCCTCTCTCTCTCTCTCTCTCTCTCTCTCTCTCTCTCTCTCTCTCTCTCTCTCTTTTCCCAACAACATATATGGAAGACTTGGCCACACCTGAAAGTTAACCTGTCTTCAAACCCATGGAGGTTTGAAAGATACTGCACAGTAGATCAGAGAACCAAGAGATATCAATCTTTTGTCCAATGCCTCCACCATACTCTGTTTTGCAAAGTAAGACTATTCTGCTGAAACTAGCTGAGAGGAGAGGGACAAAATCATGTCCTATCTTCTCAAGACAAAGTTTGCCCACAATTTGATGCTTTGTTGGGAGGAGAATCAGCACCTTTCCTCATGGCACGAGAAACCCTCTGAACTTCACCTTCCTCTCCTCTGAGGAGACTGGGAGGAGGCCATTACAATAAGACTTCATGGCTCTTGACTGAAGCAAAGAAGGCAGTAGTTACCCAAAGGAGTCTCTCCTGGCAAGGTCGTTCATCTGTCCACAGACTGAGTCCAACTGGAGGGGAGTAGTGTTCAAGTGCTCAGATGTGTAGAACCTCTAATAGTGCATCAGCAGTGGGGAAAGAAGCTCGCTTGAGCTGCTGGACAGCCAGTGAACTGCCTGACCAAGAATTCAGACTGTTCACTTGGCCCAAAACACCATGGGCAAGCTGGGACCACAGCACCATAACCAATGGTATCACTTCATGAGTACATCTAAGGGTGAGCTCTAATGACAAGACTGGGATTATGTGTGGGGCCATGAAGGGCTTGCCTAGATTATTATGCTCAAATATAAGTGCAATAATTTCATGAAAGTGCTGTTGCAACTCAGTTTGGTGGATTACAAATCATATCCGACAAGAACTTCAAAACCTGTGTAGGCTACAACCAGTGGAAACACGAAATGACAACACATACGCTCCAGTCCCTTATATTGTCCCTGTATTTGTCCTTTCTCCAGATACAATACACCAAAATACATCCATAAGCAGATAGTAAAGGCTACATAGTGACCTCAGTTGCACCGTTTTTAACTTTTATTTTTCAATAACTTCCTTTGGTTGCTGCACTTGATGGTCACATTAAACTACTTTAAAACAACCACAACTTACAATAAGAAGTTTTGAAACTTACAATGACATACAATATTAATACAAAGTAATTAATTTATTACTTACGTATGCAAATGAAGCCAGTGGCAAGATATGTCAATAGCCATCGACATTTGAAATAGAAACATGTATTTGGGGTAAAAATGGCCCAGTGTTACTAGTAAACACATAGTTCCGCAACGATCAGTTAGCTGGTCCAACATAGCTCCAAATTTTGTACCTTCAAAAGAAAAAATAAATACTGTAGTAGAATATTCTGCAAATAACTAAAATTTAAATTTAGTTTTCTGTCTGGAACTCTTATGCAACATCTGTTTTCCTTGTAAACCAAATGATATACTTGAGTAAACTTAACCTTCAATTATGGATATAAAATTCCGACTCCTACTATCCATAATACCACTAACAGATAACCTCATTAACCTTTAAGGGGAGGGGAGGGGAACTCAGATTTGAATATATTTTTTGTGGTTTCACATAAAAAATAAGAATCTTCAGCACTCAAAAACAGTTCTGAATGAACGAATAAATATAATGAAATCTGGCTGGCCATCAAAGATGAAAAGATTTTTAGATGATATAGTGTTAAGTAGCAATGAGAGCCTTATCATTTTCAATAAACACGTGCCTCGTACTTCAAATCTCGCAGACAGCCCTCACCTTCTGCTCTGAGTCATAACAGAGCTAAAAATAATGACATGAAAGTTTTGTTTGTATTCTTTTCCATCTTTGTTCCTTATCATTAATGCTCCAGATTAAAATTTATATTTTATTACTGCATTAAACTAACTTGCTGCTGGCACAAAGGATGAAAACTTTTACTGACTTAACATTGAATTACTATATATAATGGCTTACAATAGTACAGTATAGTGTGGCAGCTTTTAAGAAGGCTATGTGTCAAAGCCATACATTCTCTTCACCAAGACGGGTACTCTGAGGAAGGTATTGTCATGTATTGAGACAAGAAGGCTTACAGCAATCAATCATTCTCAAATGCTTCCTTTTAGTACCTCTACAAAACCTCCTTGAATATTTTTTTCCTATTCTCTTTACAACTGGCTTATGGACAATTAATTCAACATATGCAACTACCCTGAAGTACTTTTGGAGAATACATCATGTACAGTATATAGTTAATGAAAACCATAATCTTCATCCTCCTACCCACTCTAACACTGCCACTCCTTTGGAGCTAGCAAGAAATTTACTAAATCCTGAAGTTTAAGAGTTTGTTGCACTCTTGGACTCTTTAAAATACACAGTGTCATACTGAATATAGATTGTTTCCTCTTGTACACCAACAGAAGTCAACAGGTAATAAGTATTGACTAACCTTGATTCAGCATCCTTGCAGCATGTCCATCAAAGGCATCTAAAAACCCAGAAAGGATGTAACTTCCAGCTGCTAAGCCAGGACTTGTTGGCATGTAGTAGAAGGATATGATTGCCAGTATGATCCGACCATACCCTGAAAATAATCATGTGTCAGTTCTTCTCTAAATGCCTTCTACATTCATTTGCATGAGAACGTGTCTTTAAAATGAAAATTTGTTCCACCAATCAGTCATAAAAATAAATATGACAAACTTTTAGAGTAATTTGTATTTTTCCTATACAAACCAGAGCCTTTTGTATAGAAGTATCCTTCAGAGTGAATTGGAAACAGCAATATGGTAATGAAGGGGGATTAGTGGGAGAGTACCTCTCATCTACCATTACTTTAAAATTTTGTCATTTTTCCTAGCTCCCACCTCAACCACCCCACCCGACTGTTCCTGAGACCAAAGGAAAATGGCCTCAGGAATAAAGTGGGGCGGTTGGGGTGGGAACTAGGAAAAACGACAAAATTTTAAAGTAATTTGTGTTTTTCCTAGGTTTATAAACCAGAGCATTTTATATAGGAGTAACATTCAATTTGAGCTGAAAACGAATGCTGAATTTGGTAAAAGAGGGGGGTTAACTGGGAGTTAATGGAGAAATCACCCTCACTCCCCCACCAACACCAAGCACGCATTACTCTGGCCATATGGACAACGTGGAGTGGTTGAGGTGCGCACTATGGTAAAATACTCTGGTTTGTATCCTTAAGAAAAATACAGTTTACTTTAGAAATTTGTGATTTGTTCCCATGAAAATACAAACCATCACCTTTTTTGTAGGGGACTCTCTCATTAGGTAAGAAGTTTTCTCCATCCACTGATAGAAAGTTGTAAACTCACCTGGAAATGTTAAGACCCCATTTGTTAGGCAAGCAAGGAAAGCAATGATTCCTGTGATCTTCTAATTGGTCTGGCATAGATATGCCAGAGCAGTTGGGCTGCAGGCCTGACCAAGGGTGTAAAGCCTGAAGGTGTTCAAGTACGGAAAAGATCAGAGAACTAGGTGTTACCCATGTAAGTGTTACACAATTTGGAAGGGAGCTTATCTTGGAATCAGAATATAGCTCTGCTACCCTACCCCCCTGACCCCCTTGTTAAAAGGAGAGTGGGTGGAGTTACATCTTAGTCGCCAAAGCTTTAAGACTGGTTGGTCAACTGAATAGTGACCTACATCTAAGCCTGGTCCAGCAAGTGCTCAGGCTGAGTTGCTTCTCCACAGAAGTGAGAAAGAATGAAGAGAAGCCATCACTGTCATTTAACCACAGTCTAAATCTCTCCAAGTACCTTACACGAGATGCTTTTCTGCCTGAAAGGAGCTAAGTGCTTGCACAGCCTACTGAATAGCCACCACCAGGTGGGTTACATCCCTAAGGTAGGATGAAATAAAGATGGTATGATGTTATAGACACACACACACACACACACACAAACCCATGTACTGAAAAGTTAACCAAAAAAGCCAGGAATGGACCCATGCCCCTGACTTAGTTTTTTCCAAGTTGCACAAATAGGCTAACTGGTATCAAAAACATCATAAGCTCATCTGACACATTACAAAGGCAGAGTGAGAAGGGGCATTCTAAACATCAATATACTTCTTGTGTTTGCTAGAACTACCAAGAGAAGCTGACAAGAAGAGAATGGGTCCTCCTCGGTAGCATACATGGCTGAAACCAGGAACAAAAGCCTCTTGTCTGGACCACCAAAGAGTCCTGGAGAGAGGAAACAAATGATTGTTTCCCTCATCACACTCAAGATTCCTGAGTTTTGCCACAAACCCAGGAATAAACAAAAGAAAATGATGGGCTCCCTAGAATACCAAGGGAAAGTGACATCTTATGAACATACTCCATCCACAATGAGAAAGTAGGAGCAAACAAGATAATAGAAGTAGGCAGTGACAGGCCTTGTGCACAGGTCTGGATCTCAGTTGGGGTAGCCTACTTAAGGCCGCTTCACCTTCCCAGCGCGAACAGCTCTTCACGGATGCGAAGGAGCAGGGAGAGGTAAGGAGAGGATGGGAGGGAAGGAACTAAAAGGGTTAGGTGTGGGGTACTCCTCCCCTATGACATCAGCAAACAATTCTTTCTCCCGCTTTTCTTACTTCCAAACCTTTCCCACTGTGAAGGTCACACTAAAGCCTATCCAAACAGAATGTGCATAATGGTGTGGCAACCAGGATAAGGAACATAAAGAGACCACATATGTGCTTAGTCCCCTAACAACGGCATTGTGCATGTTTTTATGTTTTTCCTCCCTCAGAAAAAAACATACGAAACACTTCAAACTTTGCACAGAAGCGCAGCACAACGTCCGCACTAAATGGTGTCTGAAAAGGAAAAGTGCTTGCTGAGGTCAGGTAAACAATCCGGCATCCTAGTTAGGTACGCATGGTTCTGTTAGGCCACAACGCTATTATTTATTATGATTTAAAGTGTCCTGGGTTAGGTTTGGTGAGGTGGTCATGAAAGTCCAGATAAGTAAGGACCCGATTCCCTAGGTTAGGTTAGGCTAGAATAAAACCCTGTATTTGTTTCGTGGTTTCCCCCGCCCTAAAATCCTGGTTCCCAATGTGATCTCCAATAACCGTTGGATTTAAGGGGGAAGGGGTGCAGATTCCCTAAAAATATTAATTTCAACTACGAAATACAATTATGGTTTAAAATAACAGATTAGGCTACTAAATATTTTTCTGACACGTGAACCTTTAAATTAAAGCCTTGACTTCTGGTCTTGGCTAGTTTTGAAAATTGTTCAAATGTTGAAACCATGGCTAAGGTATTGACAGACCACCCAGTTCGCTTTACTACGCAAGGCTAACACAGCCTAAGCGGCTACGAATACAAGTTTTAAAACACTCCCTCAGTCATATTTACCAATGAGGTTGGGGACGAACAAGAAGATATTTTCTGACATCCTGGATCTTGGCTTTAATAATACCAACGGGATGGTTCAAAAGGCACTTCAGAGTGTGGATTCGGATGACACTTGATCTCTATAGTCAACAGGGCAACAAGAAGCACTGCCGTTCCGACGATCTAGAGCCCCCTAAAAAAGAAAGACCTTTTTGATAATATTTTTTTATTTAGATATTTCAACTTATATTTGATAGCAAATAAAACTAATTTGCACATTTAATACAATCTCTTGCAGAATACACTGGAATATTTACAAAAATACAACGTTTTCTCTTTTCAAAATGGAGGTCTAGGCCACTACTAAACACTTCTTACATTTTCGCAACCTGTGAAGTGTCGTCTGCCAGAGACAGGTAATTTCGTTATCTCCTTTGCACAAGTCACTAGTAGTGCTTCATTACATCATACTCGTAGAGGCTGGCTGTATTTGCTTTTTTTTTTATTACGAAATAAAAGAGTACAATGTATAACACATTTAACACAGGTTAAAACAAGATTTGTCCGTATATTTTTTGTCTTCATAATTGTTACTCATAAAAGTTCATTAACATTATACTTTTCAAAGTAAGATTTTATGGCGATATTCATATATGTTTATCTAACATATATGAATTTGCTACACCTACACGTCTCTTACAAAACTACTTTATCAAATATAATTCCATTGGAGCCTGTCTTTACAGTCTGAGTGCCAGAGATTTTATTTTGCAGTGGAAAGAAAAACTTATCACTAAGAATCCAAGCATTTTATTACGCCAAATATTCCTTCATTATGAGGAATTCTGGACCTTTCATAACTACTTGTTAGCCACGGTATCTGCTGCATACAGTGCAGGGTTAAAATGTATTTAGTTAATCCATCATGATAATTACAATTGTGCAAAAAACTAAAAGACCACTAACCAGGAAAACGAACTATAAAGGAACAGAAAACAGAGCACAGAGAATAACCAGTGAATAACAATAATGAAAAAAAAGGCAAGGTACTACTATAACTTGGTAACTGTATCAGATATAATACCACTAATTAAAATTCCGAGCTCTAAATCGTTTCGAGGAATTTCCAGGAAAAAAAGAGAGAAAAAACATTTTCGCGAAATAGATGATCGTAAACCTGATCAAGTAATCTTTGTCCTTTGGTCGCTTCCTGAAGATGTTCCATCAAAGCCCATCAAAAATGACCACCGGGCGGAAGTGAGAGAATGTGAAATGTTAGGAAAATGCGAAAGGAAGAGACAAACATACTTAAGTCGAACTGAGCAATAAATGTATACAGGGAAAGAGGAAACTGAGTCAACAAAATTTGGCTATATTAATAAACAAGTAAAAAATGCGCTGAAGTTTCTTCGGCGCAACAGAGTTTTTTGTACAGCCGATACAGCGTATAATCAAGGCCACAGAAAATTGATCTATCTTTGGTGGTCTGGTCTAATGCTGTATGGCCCGCAGCCCATTAAACTTCAACCACGGCCTGGTGGTACCTATCATATATCGTTGCTAAAAAGCACGATTATGGCTAACTTTAACTCGATATAAAATAAAAATTCATTGTGGCTAGAGGGCTGCAATTTGCATGTTTGATGAGTGGAGGGTGGACGATCAATATACCAATTTGCTGCCCTCTAGCCTTCAGTAGTTTTTAAGATCTGAAGGCGGACAGAAAAAGTGAGACTTGAGCAGATGTTGCAGGCACAGTTTTCTTTACAGAAAACTAAAATGTAAAAATGGGGTTGATTTATAGCATACCAGTTTATTTCAGTAGCCAGCAAGTTTTACTGATGTATAAAAATATATCGCATTAAAAAGACCGGCATCGACGTCTCTTGGGGCCCAATAACGAGTGATTTCTGATCAACCTTGTACGGTATTTAATCATCGCAACAATCCACGTCGGTCGGAGGAACGTGTTTATTACCGCGAGGTGCAGGATTACAAAACCCGGAAATTAATTACGCAGTAGGAAGTCTCGCCCTGACGTTGGGAGAAAGCACAGCAACCTACGGCGATCGTTGCAACATCTTTAGCACAAATATTACATAACACGTCCACAGCGATGTCTTATGAATTCCCGCCTGGTTGGCGAGAGACCCAATGACCTGACTCGACGAGAGAGAGAGAGAGAGAGAGAGAGAGAGAGAGAGAGAGAGAGAGAGAGAGAGAGAATTCAATTTTGCTTTCATTCCCGCAAATTTTGTTTCTTTCTCAAATATCCTAGCTCTCTCTCTCTTCAGACTGTTCTAAAGTAACTAGCCTACTTCCTTTACTTCAAGCCTTTCGCTAAGTGTTTTGAGAAAACTTGCATTTTTTGCACTTTAAGTTAACCTGGAATCCTCTGTCTCGTTCTTTCCAAGTTTATTTCACAAACACACACACACACATATATATATATATATATATATATATATATATATATATATATATATATATATATATATATATATATATATATATATATATATATATATATATATATATATATATATATATATATATATAGAGAATAAGATGGCCAGTAGAATCTGCAGCATATCATAAATTTATTTCACCAACGTTCCAGGATTACAATTTCCATCATCATGGCTAAAACTGAGAAAATAAAAAGAAAAATCCATACGAGTGAAAATAAAATGGAACGTAAGAGCAAAACATTTTTCAAAATGTAATGAATACATACATCAATAAGCATAAAATTTAATGTCACAGCAAAATGCAATTAAAGTGAAAGGAAAAAGCATGAATATATGTACACTTTAATTATTATAACAACTGAAGTCATCCAAGAAAAAAACGAAACACAAGTGGTGTTTTAAACACGAGTCACAAGGACAAAGATAAAAATATAATACTAATAGTAAATTGAGCAATATAATATTTATAGTAAAATGGGCAATATAATACTTATAGTAAAATAAGCAACATAATACTAATAGCAAAATGAGCAATATAATACTAATAGTAAAATGAACAACATAATACTAATAGTAAAATGAGCAATATAATGCTAATAGTCAAATGAGCAATATATATAATAATAATAATAGCCAAATGAGCAATATAGTACTAATAAGGGCCAAATGAGTAATATAATACTAACAGTAAAATGAGCAATATAATACTAAAATAGTCAAATGAGCAATATAATACAAATAGTCAAATGAGCAATATAATACTAATAGTCAAATGAGCAATATAATACTAAAATAGTCAAATGAGCAATATAATACTAAAATAGTCAAATGAGCAATATAATACTAATAGTCAAATGAGCAATATAAGACTAATAGTAAAATGAGCAACACAATACTAGTAGTAAAATAAGCGAAACAGAATATTAACAAAGAGAAAATACAAAAAAAAAAAAAAAAAATACTAGACGAGATCTCACGAAAACAAAGGCCTGTATGTTAAAGGACTGACTAAATTTTGACAACAAGGAGAGGAACAGCCTAACAGACAGAGGAAGTCGGGAAGAAATGCGTAACTGTGGAATGATCTGTTAGGCAGTGGTATATGGTACTGCACTTGAACTGTTTGCTAAGACGGTGGTAACTATTCACTAGACTGGAGGATGGATAACGACCGGTTTTCTGCTGCTTCAGATGAAATCTTGAAATCACGGTTTCACTTTCTTCCACTTTGTTTGGTTTTATGTACAGCCCTCCACAGGGATAATTCCCTCTCTGGCGGGCCCTTGTACGTTTTCAAAATAAGGTGCTTCTTATATTTTATAATTGTCTTTCAGTGTTTTCTCCTCAGTACTCGCAATTTCCAGTATGGTTACGAATTGGGGAGGATTCTTTCTTCGATAAAATGATCCATTCCGCCGACTGACACCCCGATGACAATCATGTGTGAATCTTCAACGAGAGAGAGAGAGAGAGAGAGAGAGAGAGAGAGAGAGAGAGAGAGAGAGAGAGAGAGAGAGACTCTGATCTCAAAGTTACTGCTCTCTTGTACGACTCTTTTCAGACAAAGGCTAGATGATACAGATTCTAAGGGGAAAAGTATGGACAATATTGGCTGCTAAATCAGATTTTCGTAAGGGAAGCGGTAACAGCTTTACAACTCTTATAGTATCCATAATGCCAAAAAAGAAACCTAAAATATAGTTGGGGTGAAAAACTGCTATCAAGTGACCTGGAAAATACACGTTAAAATTTATATATGATATGATGATGACATAGGAAGGAAGCATTTTCTCAGCTTTTCCGAACGAAAGTTTCTCTCTGTATCGCTAACACGCGCTTGCATGAATTAATCTCAGTAATAAAGAACGGCCTTAAATAATATAAAACAAGGCGACTGGGTAATTCTATGCTCAACGATCGTACAATTCGTAAACACAGGATTCAGCGGAAGCTATTGAAACAGTGGTGAATAAAGAAACATAGCTAAGTTACACAACCTCATATTGCGTGAACGAAATCAGAATTCATATGACACAGATAAGCAAGAGATCCTGTGCTCCAACTCACCGCCCCCTCCCAAGACATCCTTTCCACCCTAGCCAGACATCGTCTAGCTACGCAATTAATGTAGTAGCTTCGAGGGCTTCGTTGTTTTTGCCGTTAAAAATGCTATGACGATACCACTAGCGTTCTTAAAAAAAAAAAAATGCCGCGGGTAAGCAGGCATTACAACGGAGCACTATTTTTGATAAACCTTGAATTTCCTGGCAAACAACATTTCCATTCGTCCTTCCTGAGATGCAAGCGATAAATCCCTACCAAGTTCCGGCTGCAAACTTTGTAATCACTTCCCAGTAATGGTAGGTCGGCGTATATCCGATCCCTCCAGGGAAAGTTAATGGAGGCTATAATGCTGATCTTTTGTTATCGTCCGACCAGATAACAATGGCGGCTCCAGATTGTTTTGTCTGGAAGCTGAATACACCAGCCTTTGAAGACAACATAGCAGGCAATTATCCCTTTATTTTTAAAAGAGTTAACGAGGCAATACTTCAGTTCTCATTGACGATTTCTGTAAACTTGCGGAGCAAACATTCTCAGCAGTAATTAAGTGCGCGTTCATGAAGTTCTTGCAGGGGGTTAGCATAAGAGGGCCTTTCTGAACAGAACTTCCAGACTTCAGGATCTATGTTTCTTTGCTTTCCTTTTTCTCCTGAGTAAATGGACAGTGACCATTGATAAAATATTCATATATTTTTATTCAACCAGGGAAGGTTGTTTGTCGGTGTGTGTGTGGGATAAGTTACCTGTCGTTTCTAACTAACGAATAGTTTGCAAAGAAAGGGTATACCGAAAATGCACACCACAACAACTGACACCATCGTATTGCGTCTGAAACTGATGCCACGTAAATTCAAACCAGTAATTACGAACAACAGGAAACAAGAAAAAATGCGCCGAAGTCTGGCGCAATCGAGTTTTCGATACAGCCGCTACAGCGTATAATCAAGGCCACCGAAAACAGACCTATCTTTCGGTATGAGCCGCGGCCCAGGGAACCTTAACCACTGCCCGTAGGTTGCCTGTCCCATATCGTTGCCAGATAAAATAAAAACTACTGAGGCTAGAGGGCTGCAATTTGGTATGTTTGATGATTTGAGGGTGCATGATCAACATACTAGTTTGCAGCCCTCTAGCCTTAAAGCCGGCATAATAGTTTTCTTTTACAGAAAAATAAAACGACGAAATCAGAGCAGAATGCATTAATCTGAACGCTATTTGAGGATTAATTTCATAAACATTGAATACAAAGGATTAAGAGTATACGATTGAAAAATATAATGGACGAGGACCCTTATGGTACACCGCACCCAGAACATTAAATAAACTGCCGTATTAATACAAATCAATGCATATGTTAAGCATAAATTGCAGACGTTTATAACCATGAAACTAAAGGAAAGAGAAACCTCCTTTGGATTTACGGATGTGCTCATATTGAATAACAATGATAATAATGATTGGGAAAACTTGGGCGAGAGAGAGAGAGAGAGAGAGAGAGAGAGAGAGAGAGAGAGAGAGAGAGAGAGAGAGAGAGAGAGAGAGAGAGATAAAACAGGAAGGCCTAAGGTTTGTGGTATCATTTTCTTTCTTTTGAGAACAGGAACTGCTTGAAAAGGGACTTGTCCTCGAATCAAAATAGAAACCAAAGCAATAATAATAATAATAATAATAATAATAATAATAATAATAATAATAATAATAATAATAATAATAATAATAATAATAATAACTGTGTGCTTGAAAAGAGATTTGTCCTCGAATCAAGATAGAAACCAAAGCAATAATAATAATAATAATAATAATAATAATAAAATAATAATAATAATAATAATAATAATAATAATAATAATAATAATAATAATAATAATAATTGTGGTAGTAGCTTCTTAGTACAGTACATCTGAAGCATGGCAGAAGTCGTATATAACAGGCTTATATAACAGGCTTCCTTAAACTATTATCTTCATCTCAGCGAAGGAGTTACCCAATACTCCTTAGATAACCTCAAAGAAGACACCAATTAACGAGGTTTAATGACTGTCTTCTTCGTTCATCCTTCAGTTAAGAGGATCTGTCATCAATCAGTGGTCTGTAAAAGACACATACGGAAAGAAAGTCCTTTTAGTTAAGTCGTGACGAAAAAAATTTGAGAGAGAGAGAGAGAGAGAGAGAGAGAGAGAGAGAGAGAGAGAGAGAGATGTGCAAAAAGAAAAGTAGACTGGAGAAAGAGAAAAAGCAAAGAAAGAGAGAGAGAGAGAGAGAGAGAGAGAGAGAGAGAGAGAGAGAGAGAGAGAGAGAGGAGAGAGAGAGAGAGTGAGATGCGCAAAGAAAAGTGGACTGGAGAGAGAGAGAGAGAGAGAGAGAGAGAGAGAGAGAGAGAGAGAGAGAGAGATGCAAAGAAAAGTAGACTGGAGAAAGAGGAAAGCAAAAGAGAGAGAGAGAGAGAGAGAGAGAGAGAGAGAGAGAGAGAGAGCAGAGAGAAATGCAAGGAAAAGCAGAATGGAGATAGAAAAGCAAAACAGAGAGAATGAAAACAGAAAGCAGAAAGCACAAAAAGAAAAAATGGACAAACAGAAAAACAGAAAGGGGAGAGAGAGAGAGAGAGAGAGAGAGAGAGAGAGAGAGAGAGAGAGAGAGAGAATCTCACAAAAGGCACTTATGCACGTCTCTTCTCTTCATAAAGCCTAAATATAGAACGGTGGAGTGGGGCGGAGAGGGAGGAGATTTATAAAAGCACAGATCTCGGGCAGCGCAAGTCGCACCTTTTCAAACGCTGCCGGCTGAGAGCGCTTCGGAAAAGATCTCTAGCTGGCAGGACGACGACTAGTTAAAAAGCCGTGTTAAAAAGTCGTGTCTCGGAGAGATCTCAGTCTCGGGGAGATCTCAGTCTCGAAGAGATCTCAGTCTCGGGGAGATCTCAGTCTCGAAGAGATCTCAGTCTCGGGGAGATCTGTCTCGAAGAGATCTCAGTCTCGGGGAGATCTCAGTCTCGAAGAGATCTCAGTCTCGGAGAGATCTCAGTCTCGGGGAGATCTCAGTCTCGGAGAGATCTCAGTCTCAAAGAGATCTCAGTCTCAAAGAGATCTCAGTCTCGGAGAGATCTCAGTCTCGAAGAGATCTTTCTCAAGCGCCGTGATCATTATCCCTACTTAATTCGCTAATGATCGAGATTCTGGGTTTTCTATGCGAAAGCGTTTTATACGTTTTCTTAAATCTTTGAATTCAATATACCCAATATTTTAGTATATTACGGTTCTAATGTAATGGAATGGAATGGAATATAAAATTTAGGCCAAAAGCCCAGCTCTGGGACCTATGAGGTCATTCAGCGCTGAAACGGAAATTGATAGTAAAACGGTTTGAAAGGTGTAGCTGCACTACGAAACAGCTGTTATAAGAGGTGGGATGGAAGGATGGAAGAAAGATAATACGAAAGGAGGTGCAGTAAAATGAAAGGGGGTTGCAGCTAGTGGCCGAAGGGACACTGCAAAGAACCTTAAGTGGTGCCTACAGTGCAATGCGTGAGGTGCACTGACGGCACTATCACCCTTCGGAGTACAGTTCTTATGTAATTACTCCCACATTCGACAAATTTCTTTAAAGCTTACTTCCTGTGCATCCGAAAATCTCAAGCGGCCAAAATGCTTTAGGTATACAATGTTCTATGTCTTTTATATTAAAAATCAATAAAGCAAAACCAAGAATAAAGTGTGGCTGAGATATAAGCAATTTCACCTGAGCTACGTGATATATATATATATATATATATATATATATATATATATATATATATATATATATATATATATATATATATATATATATATATATATATATATATATATATATATATATATATATATAATATATATATATATATATATATATATATATATATATATATATATATATATATATATATATATATATATATATATATACACACGTGCATTACAACTTGACAGTTAATAATTCTAATCTTAATTTTTGTAAGCAGCGGAATGTCTTTCTATCTTCTGCATACTGGAAGGGTAAAGTCACAATAATTAAGAAGAGTAATATCGCAGTTCAATTTTATTTCTCACAGAAATCGCGCAAATACACCTAATCTACTTTTTGCATTCATTTTCCGATGAAAATGAAGCAGTATCTCTTTTCAAACGCCCAGCCTACCAAATGAAATTGAACTGTTTCAATTTACTGACCTCTACTCTTCCAAATGTATAGTTACAATAAGAAGACATTCTGCCAACTTGGAAGAGTTACAATGGAAATTATATATACGTATAAATACAACAACTATTTGACTGAAAATAATTTACTCTAGATTGGCTAATATAACCAAGTTAAGAGAACATTGTGGTCTTTAAAACTTTATACACCTTTGAATCTTCACATCATCATGACTGAGGGAAACAACTAGACTTAAAAAGGCGTGATTAGTATTACTTCGTATGTAACAGTACACAGAGAATAGCTTAACTGTCCTGAGAAGTATGACCGACGAGAAAAATCCAACCCCAAAACATGTCCTTGTTGTATTTCACATAAATAAGGCCAGGCGATATTGGCTTGTCTAATATTTTTCGCTTCCGTGAGGTTGCTCGGGAATGACCAGAAATGTTACAGAATAATGGCGATAACAGCCCGTGTGCCATAAAAGCAAGTAAAAATGCGACGAGTTTTCAGTACAGCCTATAATGCTGTATGAGCCGCGGTCCATGAAATTTTCAGCCACGGCCCTCCGGTGCTGGTGGCCTGTCATATAACGTTGCCAGACGGACGATCATGGCTAACTTTGATCTTAAATAAAATAAAAACTACTGAGGCTAGAGGGCTGCAATTTGGTATGTTTGATGAGTGGAGGGTGGATGATCAACATACCAATTTGCAACCCTCTAGCCTCAGTAGTTTTTAAGATCTGAGGGCGGACAAAAAAAGTGCGGACGGACAGACAAAGCCATCTCATTAGTTTTCTTTTAAAGAAAACTAATAAAACATGAATCTAGAACATCCTAAATATTCTCGTTGATTACAAACAAGAATGATTTACGAGCTTTGAGACGCAACATAGTTAAGATTCTGCAATCCACATCATGGATAAGTTGTGTAAGGGAATTTGAGGATTGCACTCAATAAGAACAATTGAAAGCCAGTGAGTCTGAATGCTTCAATATCATGTCCTGGCAACCTCCAGTCAGGAAATCGAAGGAACTGTTGACCTGTACGTTGCTAGGCCATGATAATGACACCTCCAGATTCACTGACCGCGACTATAGTAAAGTCTTAGTGCTAGAGAAGTTGAGTCGATCAACTACTCTCAGTGTAAAATGACTTCGGCAGAACCTTCTCTGATTTTTTAATTACTTGGTTTTGGTGCTCATTTTTGGGTAATAGGAGACAGACAACTTGCAAGTTTTAAATGGCCTAAGAGCCCCACACTCAAAAATGATAATGTAATTTCGTATTCAGATGAGTTTCAGGAGTTGTCGTGGTACTTCCTGACAGGGCTGATAACAATGTTGCTCCTTTATGTAATGCACACACACACACACACACACACACACACACACACACACACACACACACACACACTTTCTCTCTCTCTCTCTCTCTCTCTCTCTCTCTCTCTCTCTCTCTCTCTCTCTCTCACACTCGTTGAAAGGCTATCCATTTTCGACTAGTATGCTCTACACATGGTATGAACACAGGGACTCTATGATTAAATTAAACAGCATTACTTGTTTCATCTAAAAAGATGGAAATCGACAACACGAAAATACAAACTCTCCATTTTGGAACGAGAAGAAACGACGCAAATTATTTTTCTCCAAGTCACATAAAATTTACGGTGAAAAGCCTGACTGCTGAGAGTAAACTTTTGTCGGAAATAAACTACTGTATCTGAACGCTCCTGGCATCTCTAAAGGGCACCAATCCCCTTTCCTTAGGACACATTTATACTTGCACCAACACGAGCAAAAACTTCAACATTTCAGCTCTCCATGGATGTGAGTGGATGGTGAATGAAGGAAAAATGTTGAAGATGTTGAGATGAAATGTTTGCGTAGCATAAGCGGCCTAAGAATTGATGTGTTGAGAAATGTTGCGATGCGTGTAAGTGGTACAAAGATACAGGGAGGTGAAAGGATGGATAAAAGTATTTCCAGACGGTTCGGTCATGTGGAAAGAATATACAATAACAGGATGTTGAAAAGGGTATGCAATTCAGGAGTGTTAGGGGAAGGAGGAGGAGAGGAAGACCTTGAAATGACTGGTAGATGTATCAAAGAGGTGCTGGGAAAACGGGGCCTTAATATCCAGGGAGCGAGAGAGTGCGTGCAGGATAAGGGGTGCATAGCGCAGCGATTGTAGAGGGTTCGACGCGATGCTGATGAGCCTTCTGTGAAGGTGTATGAAGTAGTTTAAGAAGGTCTATGAAAGTGACACAGACAGTTGTGTTATTTTTTTCTGGAGTCTTGTTGAAAAATAAATATATGTATGCGTGGGTATGCCTTTAACGTACAGTATGTAAGAGCAAACTTTTATGTAGATATATCTACACAGACATACCCACAGGAATCTTATCAAGCGCCGTGCGGAAGGATGATGGCAACGCTCTAACTTCTCTCCAGCTTTTTCGGGATCAACCATAATCATAATTCTTGAGACGCCCAAAGAATTTCGGACTTAGCTTCAAAGGGGGAAAAATGACTGCAGTCCGGAGTAATTTTCCGTTACGCCCTTTGCTAAGCTCATCCACACGCTGCCGGGGAGAAATGCAATTAGAACCAAACAACAAATTTAACGATGGTCTGCGGTGCATTTCTTTCTTTCTTTCTTCTTCTTCTTCTTCTTCTTCTTCACGGGGAGAAAACCACATGCGCATGAGGTCGGATAAGCCACCGAGGAAAGCGAATTAAGTGAAAAACATTCGGCTATGATCCGCGATCGCTCTAAAAGGAAAATTAATGGCGGGAGGAAAAAGCGAGCCGCCGTTTCATACCGGAAGTTGGGTGCAAGCGGAAGAGGATAAGTATTTGTTGATGCCTCTTACTTATTATTTTGATTGCCCATGACGAAACGAAGCATCTGATGAAGGTCACTTTCATCAATACTGTGGCATGTGTAATTCCTGAAATTCATCTGGTCAATTTAATCTGCAAATGAAAGGGCACGTGGATTCGAGGCTGAATGTGGACGTAACAGGTTCGTTTAAAGGGGCTTCCGGTTGAATTGAGTTGTTGAACTACTGAATACTGTCTGAGCCTCTTGTTACTCAGAACTATCAGTGAGTCTTGCTGTTGTCAAGAGGAGTATCTGCTGCTAGCGAGCCGCTGCTAAGTATTTGTACTGTAATATGTTATGCTTCTGATAACTGATAGATTCACCGGCGTCTTAAGGTTGCCAGAAGTTTCCAGAAGTATTTGATTTCGTACAGATATGACTATGTAATGTATAAACGTTATAACTTTCATAGGAAATTGTCAAGATCACGAAAATAGAGTTTATCATGGGCGTAAGGTGTAGGAAAAAGGGGAAAAATAATGGAAAACGTATGGATTTAGCAGGATAAATAAAAGAGTGAAAAACAAAGCAAAAGTGGAGAACGTTTAGAGCATAGAAATAAATGAGTTGGAGCGTTAGTACAAATACAGTGGTTCTTAATATAAAAGCCTCACACCCCAAGGGGGGGACACCAGTATTTACCCCGGGTTGGGGGTGGGGGAGAAGAAGCCCAATATCAAATATTACACAGGTAGGATTTTCGCAATCAAAAAATTACTGAAGACAAGAATTTTTAGTTTTATTTTAGCTGAGCAGGGATAGTAAACCACAGTGCCGAAGAGGTGAGGAGGGAGGAATTGGAATATAAAACTTAGGCCAAAAGCCAAGCGCTGGGACCTGTGAGGTCATTCAGCGCTGAAAAGGAAAATGAGAGTAAAGGAGGTTTTAAAAGTGTAACAGGAGGAAAATATGGCAGTTGCACTATGAAACAACTGTTAGGAGAGGATGGGAAGTAAGAAGGAAGAAAGAGAATATGAATGGGGGCACAGTAAAAGGAATGAAAGGGGTTGCAGCTAGGGGCCGAGGGGACGCTGCAAAGAACCTTAAGTAAAACCTACAGTGCACCGCGTGAGGTGCGCTGGGCCCCCCAAGGGGATTTAGAATATGTGAAATATGTTTGCTGCAAGAACTTCGTGGATAATTTTCATGACGGTGGCCTTCGACTATGCTGCTTTCATAATTTTTGCAGTGCTTGGAAGAGCATCCTGTTGCAAGAAAATTGCAAGATAGTCACTTTCCACACCCACATTCGAAATGACCAACGGAAAGAATCCGACACTGAACAAATATCACGGCGTCTGTGCAAAACGCTAATCGGCTTTGGACCGAGAATACCTTTAATGTTTTTCAACGCTCGCAAATCCCTCCAGCTGCATGAAAATTGCCACACCGAGTCATTCGAAATAAGCAACCCCGAACAACTATTGTGAGGAAATTTGATGAACAAAAAGTAAAACTAAAGAAACACTGTTGGTCATGGGCTAAAGAGTCTTTTCCTATTACACAATGCGCGCAACAAGGTTCCATTTTAAAATTCAGCAATTCCAATTACAAAACCAAAACCAGTAACATACAATTCCGTAAATTCATCGACCTTTACTGCTATTGCTCTGAAGGGAACTTGTTCTCTTAGCAGGACCCAATTCAAGACCAATTTGAACACACAAAAGGGAAAGAAAAAAAAAATACTGAATGGAATGGAATGGAAAGGAATATAGAGTTTAGGCCAAAGGCCAAGCACTGGAACCTATGAGGTCATTCAGCGCTGGAACGGAATTTGAGAGCACGTAGGTTTGAAAGGTGTAACGCAAAAGGAATGAAAGAGGTTGCAGCTAGCGGCCGTAGGGACGCTGCAAAAAACCTTTAGTAATGCCTACAGTGCACCCCGTGAGGTGCAATGACAGCACTAACCCCCTACGGGAAAAACCTTGACAAGAACAACTGAAGAGCCAAAGACGCCTAAGGACCACTTCATCAGTTCTGACCAAATTTTCCAAGAGATTTCGTCATGTATACCCTTATATTAATTGACAGTTTTCCACTGCTGAGTAAAGATCGAAAACTTTACCAATATCATCTGAAAATGTTTTACACCAATTACATTTCAATTTCTCATATATGCAAGGGGCATTGGTATCCATATCTCCTGAAGTTTGCCTGGTAAGCTATCAAAATGTTCGTTTGTTTTACAATAAATATATACATACATATATATATATGTATATATATATATATATACATATATATATATATATATATATATATATATATATATATATATATATTAATGTATATATATTGCATAATGATAATGATATTAATAATAATAATAATAATAATAATAATAATAATAATAATAATAATAATAATAATAATACGACAAAGATTATACAAGCAAATTACAACTAGCAAAGAAGCATTTCGATAACATGTTGCGCTTATGTAAACATTAACTCAAAGCAAATTTGCCCCCTTTCATGATAAGATAAAATAAAAAGAAAATAAAGTCTATATAAAATAAAGGAATTTAAAAACTGAATGCGTCACCAAAACGCCATGATCTGTGTTTATGTCTCGAGAGCTCGCCGGAGGGCCTTATCTTAAAAGGTAGAATTTTGCAAACTAATTCATCATTTCACGATCACAGATCACTGGCTAGATACCGGATGTAATTTCCTGTTTGTTGGGTAAACTTAAGACAAATTAAATAAAAAAAATAAAAATGAAATATATTTTTTTACTGAGATATAGTATTCATTTTAATTTATATACATTAAATAATAATTTTGGAAAAGGTAAACAACGAATTTTTACACAGAATATCACGAAATCATTATCAATCTTTTCTTTTTCTTTTAACGTGCTTTTATTCCCATTTTTGTATGGGGTAAGCACGATGCCTTCTTTGGAAGGACTTTTTGATTTGGCTTTGGGGTAGACCTGTGGTCTCGATCGGCTGCCCTGCCTGACATCGCTTTAGACCCTGGTACGTATGTTTCATGTATCATACCAGACCCAACGCCCTTTCTTCCCAGCAGCGAGAAGTTATTGCGCGGTATGGCGAGCGTTCGAGACGTGAGATGTTTGTTATGTTTTTAGAAGGTGTTGTAGTGGCTTTGTTTTGTGTGTGTATTTAGTCTGTAACATCCATTTGCTTTTAAGCAAAACCTATCCGTTGATTACATATATAATCCCGGGATGTCTACACGGATAGCAAAGTGTCTGCCTCATTATCAATCATAAAAGCAAATATATGAATATATATATTAGTATATATGAAATTATTTGTTTGAGATACATTTATATATAAAATCAATTTCAATTTTTTTACTGAGCATTAGTAACCATTGTTAATTACACGAAACGAAATTTAAAACCATTCTCAATCCTGCGATAAAAAAAAAAAAATTTTTTTTTTTAGAAAGGAGACAAGCAGCGAAGGGGAGCATTCGGAATCGGGAATGAAATACCAGGTATAATCCTCAGACATCTATTTGTGGCGATAATCTTTACCCCTGACGCCGTCTATCCTGGCGCCAAGGAAATGACAACCCCCACTCCCTCCACCATGGGAAACCGGGATGTGGTGGGTGGGGAGGGGGGCGTGAGACGAACAACCGATGTTGGCTTTTTGGTGTCATCTGATGAGACCGCCGTACCATCGAGGTTTTCCTTTTATTTTTGCTTTCTTCGCGATATTTTTACGATACGCTCTGGAAGATGATTTACGAGAGAGAGAGAGAGAGAGAGAGAGAGAGAGAGAGAGAGAGAGAGAGAGAGAGAGAGAGAGAGTTTAGCTATTTGCGTTCTAGAGAGAGAGAGAGAGAGAGAGAGAGTTTAGCTATTTACGTTCTAGAGAGAGAGAGAGAGAGAGAGAGAGAGAGAGAGAGAGAGTTTAGCTATTTGCGTTCTAAGCTTCATTACTACGAGTTTTTAAGAACTGTCCTTACGGGGACAGGACGAGGCGTAATGAAAACGTGCAGAATAATATATATAGATAATTTACACCTTATCAAAGAGAAAATGAAGTGCAAATATTAAGAAAATACTTATACGAAACGACTGAAGTCTGAAATAATAGAAAATATGTACATACATAGAAAAAAAGCAGAAAATATATGGTTATAATTTACGTGTGTGTATATATATACAGTTTATATAATATATATATATATATATATATATATATATATATATATATATATATATATATATATATATATATATATATATGTACACACACACACACACACACATATATATATATATATATATATATATATATATATATATATATATATATATAAATTATGTATATATATGTGTGTGTGTAGGTATGTGTACGTGTATATGTCATATTTCATTATGCCATGTTAAAGAAAAAATGGAATCTTAGTGAATTTAAGACTGTGTATATATATCACTGTTGCACACGAGAAGAGTGCTGTTGTGAAATCACAGCTTTGATCAACCAGACGCGAACGTCATCAGTAAATACCTGTGTAGTGTTTTAGAGACACTGCGTCAGCACAGATTTGCATACGTCCGCATAAACTCAGCGTCCTGTTTTTGGTCGGAGTTGAAGGCATGTCACGTAGCCGTGAGAAATCCTTGGAACGAAGTCATATGTTTGTCCGTGTGTGTGAATCGTAGTCTTGCTATGTAAAAGTATGAAAGCTTAGATAGAGATCCACATGAGAAAGCCATCCTGTGTAGACCATTGTATTCTTCTGTATAAAGAACTTTTCTAAGAAATACAAAGAAAACCACTATGGAGTTTGTCTGAACCTACAGAAGATTTTTACAATCCAAGACAATAATCTCATTGCACAGCCATGAAGAATTGTGAAGATGCAACAACAACTTCTCTGACTGCGTTTTAACAGTCTCTGTAATCAAACAAAATGGGAATATTCTGGCGGAATATTCTATGACATATATATCTATCTCTGCGAAAGCATGTCCGTTTGCAAGAGGCCGTCCTATCCTTGCTTGAAACACTTTCCCAACTACGTCCGATCACATAATTAACCGACCGATTAAAAGTCCATCCCTCTGGCGTTGCATGAAGCCTTAATAATCCCCATCTCGTATATATAACTTCCCTTTGAAGTCTTTGATCGCGGCGCGCTTCGGGGAAGAGGTTAAGGAAGTTCCTTTGTGCGAACAATGGATGCAAATTGAGGTGTATCATTTCGCGGAAGAATTCGAATCATTCAGAGGATGAGACAATCGCTCCCGACACAAAAAATGACGAGGCAGGTGATGAGCAGCTCCGGTCTTTGATCGGTTCTGGGGATAATGTTACGACGAAGTGGTTTCGTGTATGTACACACACACACATATATATATATAATCATATATATATATATATATATATATATATATATATATATATATATATATATATATATACACTGTATATTAGATGGTATATATATTCATATCTATATATACAGTATATATATAATATATATATGCTATATATATATATATATATATATATATATATATATATATATATATATATATGGAAAAAAGCACGTTAAATGAAGAAGAAGAAGAAGAAGAAGAAGAAGAATATATCCGTGTGTATACACAGTAATTTTAATATTCCTCAAAAAGACAATTTGATACTAACTTTGACGATCTTCTCTACAAACGCTTTTAAGCCCAAGAGCCCGTGCTGGCACAAGAGCCCTATAATGAAACAGGAACGACGAGAGAGGCGTCGTATCAAATTGGAGTTGGGGTTACTGGGCCGTAGAGTTTCTCAGCTACCATCACCTTCCCTTGACAAACAACTGCGCCTTTAAGTACTGGCCGTATCTTCTTCAGATCTCCTTAACCCGGAATTTAACAGATACACGTAAACACGTTTAGATACGCAGCGATACGCAAGTTATAGCCTATACATTGCGTAAACAGACCGGAAGCGATTGCGAGAATTTCTGACGTTATTCTTTGTTTGTTTACCTTCATCAATTTTTATATTTGTTTAGCGTTTTTCTGTTTCTCGTCGTCTTGTTTCATAATGCACAATGGATGTGTGTTATGTAAGTATTCATAAACTAAGCGTCGTATTTAGGGCGTAATTTTTTAAATACTACTAAGTATCTTAAACTCATTTCTTTTATAACTGCTTTTCATTGCAAGAATATCATGATCCCCCAAGTTTATCTAAGTACCAGAGAGAGAGAGAGAGAGAGAGAGAGAGAGAGAGAGAGAGAGAGAGAGAGAGAGAGAGAGAGAGAGAGAGAGAGAGAATTTCACGTCAGGAAATTCTAAATAGTTCATGGTTGGAAGAGTAACATTATTAATTGATTCTACTGCTATGTATTACATAATATGAAATACTAAATGAGAGAGAGAGAGAGAGAGAGAGAGAGAGAGAGAGAGAGAGAGAGAGAGAGAGAGAGAGAGAGAGAGAGAGATTCCACACACCACGAAATTCTAAACAACAGTTCATGGCTGGAAGGGCAACACTACAAAGTGATTGTACTGATATGTATTCAATAATTTCAATGACTCAAAGACGAACAACGAACCTGGAGATATCAAAGAGCCTAGGGCGCATCTTTTTCAGAAAGGAAATAAAGCTTATAACGAAGGGTTTGACAACTCACAACTTCACTCGTCTCAAGCAACTTGCCGGAGACGTTTTTATCATCAACCAGAATTTTAATTTCCGAGTGATGGTCAAGGAATGATTTTCTTGGAATGGTGAAAGTTAGATGTCGCTACAAGGGTTTGAAAGATAGGCGATTTTTCTTAATAATAATAATAATAATAATAATAATAATAATAATAATAATAATAATAATAATAATAATAATATATTATTATTATTATTATTATTATTATTATTATTTATGAACAAACGTTGTTTTGGAAGATATCAAAAGGACGTCAACTTGAATAGGAGGCTTCCGAAGAATAAAAGCTAAGTCAGTGCACTGCAAAAATAAACTAAAAACATCAATATACAATAACAATAAACAGATTCGAATACACTTATTAATAACACATAAAAATAAACACAAACAGCATCGAATGTAACCGGTTTGATCTGCCCTTACCATTAATTTCGAGGTTACAGGCTGACGCAAGAGCCCGTGATGGCGCACGGCATGCTTAGCCTAATCTAGTTTGGCGACAATCATTTCGAGAATGTAAAGTCATTAACTGTCTTTTGCATTTCCCAAATCGTCTAGACTGCCTTAGAACATAGAATTTAGGCCATAGGACAATCGCTGGGACCTATGAGAACATTCAGCGCTGATAAAGAAATTGAAGGTCTGAAAGGTGTAACAGGAGGAAAACCTCGCAGTTGCACTATGAATCAACTGTTAGGAGAGGGTGGAAAGTAAGATGGATGAAAAAGAATCTAAACGGAGGTGCGGTAAGGAGAATGAAAGGGGTTGCAGGTAGGGGCCGAAGGGACGCTGCAAATTGCCTCAAGTAATGCCTACAGTGCACCGCATGAGGTGCACTGATGGCACTAACCCCCTACGGAATCCAGACTGCCTTGCCTATTTCCTTTTTGAAGTCGTTATTTGTAAACCTTGATTTGGGATGGATATTACCATTTCTGTCCCTCCCAAATTTAGTTTATGTTATTTTTCTACATTTGGTTTCTAATCTTTGCTATTTTTTAACCTCGACACAACTGATCTTTGCCCACACAGGCTGTTCTTACCCTTAGCCAACGGTTGGAGGAGTGGTAGAAGTTCGAAGGCTAAATAGCTGATCTTACATAACATAATATATGGCATAAACGTATTTCCTATGTCGAGCCAGTCGAGGGTTACCCCTAAGTTTTTAATTATGCTTAACATCTAAATTACAGGGCATACTCTAACCTGGTATAGGGCATTATCTAACCTGGCATAGGCTACGTAACTAGCTGATTTGCGGGGCTGCCTTCCACCTATCAAAACCCCTGGTTACTTTCGAATTCGATAAAATGTGACCTTAGGTGTAAATAATTCAATGGTTGTTTCATTTTTTACGGATACCGGCGCTATCTCGACGCCTTTTAACCGATAGGCTGTACCCAGCGAGAAAACAAATGTTCACCTATACGACCTTGAAGAGATATAGTACTAGACTTTAATCATGTGAAAATTAAAATGTGGTTGTCAGCTTACCTCAGATACACTAACCGACCAAAACGCTCCGGTTACTCTGAATTTGGCTGCGTGAAAACCATCTCAGCCCAGAAATTCGGATTTCTGCTATCAAAGTAGACCTAACCCCACACTGAAACAAGGCAGACAACTCTAGTTGTGCCGCCTGTACGATAAGTTCAATCAGTCCGCCGCTAGAGGCGCCACCTGGACAAGGAAAATCGTTTGCCAACATATCTCTGCAATTCCAAGATCAGAGAAAATTTGTAAAATGGCCTGAATATCAGAATTTTTATTCCTTACGAACTCTACAGACTGATTGGTCTAACTTGGCTTTGTTCATACGAGAACACTGTTTTGTCTGAAGATGGTATGAAGGGTAGGACAGAAAAACGCTTTCTTTTCTGCTAAGTTTTCCAGTGGTTGGCTGCCGCGCTCATGAAAAAGTCTTGCATCTACATTCCGAAACTGATAGCCACTGGAATGGCGTTTTGCTCAGTTGTTGCGACGAGCTATCAGAAATAATGCTCTATCACTGTGCCTATTTTATTCTGAGATTACGTTAGTAAATAAGGAACAAAGATAACTGATCTGCTAACGCCTGATGTTAGAGAATACACCCCGGATGTACGATCTAGCACAGAGCCGAATTTCAATTTACGTAGTAAAAGGCGCCATAATTGCTATAGATGATAGATCAATTGTCTTTTCTTCTGCCTACCTCTGTGTTCCTGACTGGTATAAGCATTACTTTTCCCAAGAGGGGATCCATCTCCTTTGAAAGACCTTGCTCATTTTCCTGGCCTGAGTCTAGACCTAACTCGTCTTGATTTTGCTTCTCCGTACCAGGGCTAGACGAGAGAACCAAGTAGCCCATCCCAACGGCCTTCAAATTACATACAGACTCCCGTTAATTGATTTCAAGGCACTGGTGCCTATCATTAAATATAAACGGCCAAATATAAGTGCCACTCAGGAAATGCGCCGAGATTTTTCCGTAAAGGTCAGGAGGCCAACGCCGCTGTGTAAACTGTATTACAACAATAGCATCATCGTCGTATCACTTAACCGAAAGACTATTTGGCAACTCAAAAGAGTTCGTCCCAAATACAACAGTTCATATCGATATGTATCACTTAAAAGTGAGTCTGTTTAATAAATTACAAATGTCACATAGTGATTGCAGCTGATTTAGAGTGCCATGTTACTCGTTATGTTCTGGACTTCTGCAGATTCTCATAATACGTGTGGTCTTATTATTTTCATAATTTTCATGTTCTTCTCTCTCTCTCTCTATATATATGTATATATATGTATATATATATATATATATCTATATATATATATATATATATATATATATATATATATATATATATATATATATATATCAGAATATTATATGAAATGGTTTGGAGGTGTCCTGGCGTATATTTTGCCATCTTATCAGCAAGATCGCTGCATCCTATTTTTGAAATGAATATCCTTCATATTGAGTTAGGTCAGCGTTGCCTGTTACGCTGACAGGCTGGTCATTAACTTCTCACAGTTCTCAGACTTTCCTATAAGAGGGAAATTACGAAGAGTTCAGTGCTTACTCATTTTGTATACTCGGTTTGTGTCGTAAGTATCCGAAGATACGAGCAAGTTCATATATATGATTCTGGTGCAGACGTTTTATCTTTATTGTTACTGGAACGAACTCTATTTTTTTTCAGTGGTGAATTGATTATTCACTCTTCGGCAGAGATTATTAAGAGCAACAAGAAGTTAAGTATTTCCCAGTGTTGCTAATATTCATCATATCTTCTCCTGCGGTGTTGGTAATGATTGTATTCACTCCTATGGAGTTTAATATTTATTGTTTTTTCTCAGGTGGTGTTAATATTCATTGCACTTTCTCTGGTGGTGCTGGCTATTGCTCCTTCTCAGGTGAGTCTTACACTGTCTTTTGTTTCTGTAAACATTATTGCCTGCAAAAAATATTCCCACTATCAGTTCATTTGAACCACTTTAAATGTTTTGGTGTATTTAGTAATATCCGAGATTTCTTGAGTAGACCTTTTCAACAGCTCGAGTATAAACAGCTCTAATGCTTTTATTGAACTACATTATAGTAAGACATATACAGAAAGTATATCAATACTTTCATAGAACTACATACAACAGTAAGATCATCACTAAATCCACGTCAGAAGGTGAGTGGATTTTGTGATATTCTCAAGCACGCGTTCCTTCGTGCTGCATTGGATAATACTAAGATATACATAAAAAGTATATCGACACTTTTTCAAGAACTGCACATTAATAAGACATCAACAGATGAGGTTTGAAAGGAAAAGCAGAGTTGTATGACAAGATAAAAGTTTATTAACAAATGTCCGATGACTTACTTATCACATTTCAAGAAATAGATGTCGCAGTAGGCATTAGAATCCCTTGAATTGATGGAGGATGTATAACATTGGTTTTTTTTTTATTTCTCTTCAAATTAACATTTTCTGATTTTCTGACATATCCTATGATATGTAGTTAACAGAAATGCCCATGTTTTTTTCCTAACCCCCAGGCATAATGTTAAGTTTTGGTTATACACTGCTTTTTTTTTAAATTTCTAATGTCCTATGCTTTATGTTTGTTATATTTTTTTAAAGTTTTATTATACAAAAATAAGTTATTTGATTTTTTGAGATGATATGGTACATACAATGTACAAATTGAGTTATCCTCATAAGAAAGGATTAGAGAGTGTTATGTATATATGTAATAAATGTGGTCGCATTTGGCATCAGAATGAGTTATATATGATAAAAAAAAGAGATTTGCGTGTATGTGTGTGCATATATATATATATATATATATATATATATATATATATATATATATATATATATATATATATATATGTGTGTGTATATATATACATACACGAACATACACAACTGGTTGCCTTAACAATGGACCAAGATAATTATATGGGACGCGAGCGGCCTGCCAAGGAATATTGTCTTCCATCTGTCAAGATATCTTCAAGACACCTTCTTTTCTTCTTCATTGTTTACGAAAGAAAATCAAGACATTTGCTCTCACGCTTTCGTGAATGGACTTGAGAGAGATGACAGAGCAACGGTAGATCCAAAAACTAATGTTTAAGTGGTTTTCTGTCTTATTCTTTATCAGTATATATTTCAATTTTCACGATGGAACGTTATAATCCTTAGGGAAGCAGGCGCTGCGTCTCTCAGTACAGTCGAGAACAGGAGACAAAACAAAGCAACTGGAAAGACATGGTATTAATTATGTTATAAAAAAGACCCAAGAAAAAGAAAAAAACCTTCTTGGGTTCAATTCAACAAGAATTTCTTACACTCTTCATATGTATGTGTATACATATTCAATTACACGTACATGGATACGCGCTTACGTGCGTATGGATGTGCGTGCAAGCAAATTTTTTTTTTCCAACGCAATGATCTAAAAAATGTATAAATCATATAAACAGGTACAACTTGTAGCACGAAAGAATTCTAATCATATCTCAGCCGATCTTCTCTGCGAGGGCAGAAAACACTAAAGTTAATCCTTGGCTTTTTTTTTTCTCTTTATACGAGAGAGCGAAATAAACTTGACAGAATGTAAGGCAATGAGAGAGAGAGAGAGAGAGAGAGAGAGAGAGAGAGAATTTCTAAGATATTCCTAACGAATGAATAAAAGTATGAACAACGACTTTCGCAAAAGAGATCAGTCAGTGTGATCCTTTTTTTTCTCTCGCCCTTCTAATGGAATCGAATTCTAATTTCTATCCTCTCACAGACTTCAACCCTCTTTGGAGTACATATAAAAAATATTCTAATGAATAATTCCACGGCTTATTTATACACATTTTTTTTCCCTCGTTTGGATATGAATACGATAATACTAAAACTGTCTTTTACACAGTAACAGGTATTGAAAGCAACAAGAAATTTCGTTTGGTGTGTGCGCGAGATCACATATGAAGGTGAGACCGGTAAAAGGTGAAGGAGTGAATTGAAAGTAGAAAATAAAAATAAAAAAAATGTCACGAATTTTGGAGGTGCCACTCGGTGGAGGTACTCAAAGGAGAGAAAACGCAATCAAAGGAAGTGAATGAAATTATCACACTCGTAAAAAGGCGTAAGAAGTAAACAGTCTAATCTTAACAGTCAGTCAGTCGTCCCCAGTCGAAACAACTGACTGGGTGTGTCGAACTGATTCACTCCCGGATATACGAGGCGCTGGAGTAAAGCAATCCGAACGTTAAAGGTACCTGTAATAAGGCTCATTATTCACTGCAGGAAAAAGTTTTTTCGCTCTATGCATGAAATGCGTTGAAGAAATGGATTGGGTGTGACGGTGAAACTCAAAGCTGGCCACCCGACTGGTCACTCGGTGCCAATGGCGGTGACAGCGTCCATCCAAGCGCTGGCGCTGCTGGAAAATTCGGAATTCCTAGAGATGCCAATAAGAATTACTGGAATGACTATCTTTTGGAATGTAACCTCGGTGACAGGGAGACCAGCTTGTGACTTCCATCTTCCCTCTTATGCGTATAGGAAGAGAAGGACGTGATTGCTTTGTTCTTTCGTCGGGCAAGAATCATTTCCTCTGCATCGTCACACGCACACACACACTTCCCGGTGTAGTCCACTCATATAGTGATAAAACGATATTGATAATAAGACATTTATAACACAGCGAGTCAGTAAATCCTTTTTTTTTTTAGTTTTTTTGTTATTTTTTTTTTTTTTAGCTTGGGTGCCTCACTTGCGAAGGAGGCGCGTCCGTTCGTCAGCTTTCTCTCTTCGATGAAGAAGATGAAGAAGAGGGCTTCGTGTTTGTGGATTCAAAATGTCGCCTTTGGAACGGTTGAGAACCACCTACAGGATGTCCACGCACCGGAGAGGGACGCCTCGGGGCGCCCTTCCGGGCGTGACATTTGCTATTGTCCTTTTGGAAATGAATGAAATGCGAATGATAGTGTGCAGATCTGCAAGACGCTCATCGACGCTCTAGCAATGAAAACTCTTCTCCTTACATTCACGTTTCCTGGAGGAAAACAAAAATCGAGCTGCTCTCTCGTCTTTTTTGGGCAGGGGGGCTTCTACAGGAACGTTTATGGACGATGTGGTTCCTAATCGAAGCTCTCCTGTTTCTTCCCTCCCTCGTTGGGTATCCATATATTTTCCTTCCTAAATGGTAGGTTTTTTTTTTCGACAGTCTGAATGCCTAATTTGGTCACTTGTTCCATTTACTCGAGCGTTCTTTCAGTGACCTTCTTCGTTTGTGAGTTCCTTCTTAAAACTCCATCTTCGGCCCGCCGGAGGGGCGGGCGTCGAAACGCCGCCAAGCGGGAGACCCCTTTCATATAACACAAGAGATATATAGTCGGTTACGGGAACGAGAATCATCGTAGTCGAAGAAGATCGGATAGTCTTCACGTGCCAGCATTAGTTATCTCCGTCGGGTGAACCGACGATGGGCTTAGGCAACCTTCTTCTTCAGGTTTACCAGCTGCTGGGACAGCACGTCCTGTTCCGTCACGAATCTCTTCTGGGGTTGTGACTTGGTCTCCTGCTGCAGTTCCTGCTCGATGTCCTGGTTCTGTTGGGGGAAGAGAAGAAGAAAAATGTCACTTTATGATGTGACTAGTGCCAGCTAGTCTTATGATTTACGTATTTTTAAAGAAAGCTTTATTCTGACGGACTACCGCGCTCAACGTTAAATTTAGCAGAGCTGAGTTGTAGAAAATTAATCAATATAGTTGGTTACCTTTATATTTACGTTACTAGCTGCGTATTATATTCATTTTCTACGTGCCCATGTCTGTAAAGAGTATTCAGTAACTCACACACACAAACACGCAGATTCTCTATCTCTCCACTTATTCATAAAACCATTACTGCTGTATGCTTTGGACGTCAGCGCTCTCAAACGGTCAGTTCTCGTGCGTCATTTATACGTCATAAATAATACCTTCCGATGAGTGGAGTATAGATTTCTATACGTGAGGAAGCACTTCCGTGAGCCCCGATATGATAAGCTTATGACACTCTCGGGAGGCATGAAGAGTCGTATAAATAAATGTCTCATTGATTAGTCGAATGAATTCTTGAAATAATCGTATTCTCGTAAGTGTCGCCTTCTTGGCCAATCACTTCAAAGGTTTCTCTAGTGACACGAAGTCCCAAGCCAATCACTTCTGGACTTCGTTTGACGTCATGCATCCGTCTACCAATCCTTAGAAGGTTTTGCTTTGACGTCACATATCCATAGAATAATGAGGAGATTTTTTTCTTTCCTTTCTCTCTCTTTGACGTCAAAGGTGCTTGAGTACGCGAGGCGAGAAGGTGGAGTGGTTCGTTGAGGAACTACTCATGCAGCGAGGGAAGGACCTGTTATGAATACCAAGTGTTTGGGCCAGGTTTATTTTTAGAAAAGGGACACGCTCAGGCTCAACACTGGCTTTTCCTTTAGGTTCACGTATTTATAAACAAAATTCAGTAACGATTTTGCCCTTAAATCTCCCTGACTGTGAGATTTCTGTTAATAAAACCATTGTTCGCGTCATACACGGTCAGATTAAAGGTGTATTGCTGCGTCCCTTGCTGTAATGAATGAAGGCCTTTAATCAAAGCCTGCAGTATCTTTTAAATAATCACCTTTATAACACTGACAAGGAAACTTTGGATGATGAAATAGACTGGAATGTAAATCAGTAAATACTATGAATTTCGCAACGTTTTCCCTGGACGAGACAAAGAAAGGAACTGGTCGTCATATTGATCTGGTGAATGAATGCCTTTTGAGCATTGACAAGATGAAGATAAGAAGGAGGGCTGAATGATGAAAATTCATGACAGTAGCCATGGCATTGTGACAAACGATTCCATGCTGAAGTGGAGGCGAGAGAAAGAGAAGGGTGAACCAGGTTTGCCTCGGTCTATCTTACTTTAAGTGGAACTGAGTGGGCGGTGGGTGTTGCCAACCAGCTCTCGCTCTTGTTCTTTATCTCTCTCTCTCTTTCTCTCCCTTGCTCTTATCTACTATTTACGTGGCTTATCATCTCCACCCGAAATAAATTTGTCCCCCTTTGATTAGCGAGTCAAGAATCTCATGGCACTCTCTTCTCAATGACTTCGTCACCAAGACGAGATCTCAAAAGGAAATTCGGTGTAGGTGGCAGTCTTAAACCACCCACACTGGTCCCCAACAGGTTGCTTTAGGTCCCGTCGCCATGGCAACATAGAACCGAGAGAGAGAGAGAGAGAGAGAGAGAGAGAGAGAGAGAGAGAGAGAAGAGATGAGGTTAGAACTATAGATAATGACGATAGATCTCTGTGAGAAGATGATTATCAACAGTGCGTGTTCTCTCTCTCTCTCTCTCTCTCCCCTGCCAGTGTCGAGGTTTAAGGGTGGAGGGTTCTAACACGAACCTCAGCTTTAATATGTGGGTGTTCGTGCGGGTTTGTGTGGGAGGTTCCAAATGGCTCTCGTGAAAGAGAAATTCGGAAGGTCGTTAGGCGGTGTGGGTGGAAGTCAGCTTCACCTACAGCACAGGTTTTTTCCATTTTGCCAATCAGGGATGGGACGCGATTGGCTGGTGGTAATTTTGTCCAATTAGTCATGAAAATTAGGCGGTAATATCCCGTGGCTATTTTGGCATTGATGGATTCAAATCAATCTTATGAGCATGAAGTGATTGAACTATGCATATATATTTCAGACATTTGTGCGTTTATAATGGTAAGTTATTATGAAATGTTCTTCCTTTTATGATAAATCCTCTTTTTGAAATTTAATTAAAAGTTCATTATGAAATATTCTTTCCCTTTATGTTAAATCAGCTTTTTTTTTTTTTTAGAAATTTAATTACAAGTCTATGATTCCAGTTCGTACTGTTTTTTTTTTTTTTGTATGTACAGTAGTCTTTACGAGCAATTAGAAGAGCGTGCCATTTCTTCTCCTTTCTTCTCTCTCCAAGGAATCGGAGCTTTTCCTTTCTTCCCGTATCCGAGTACTTTCGTCCATCTATTTGTCTTTGCGAAGTGTCATTACACCTTTATCTCGCACCATTTATCATTCTCTCCCTTCTGTTGCCTCCCCCGCCGCCTTGGTCGTAAGCGCGACAATCCTCCTCCTCCCCTCTCTAACCCCCCTTCGCCCCTCCTCCCATCTGGTCTTCCATTATGGTATGAGAGAGAGAGAGAGAGAGAGAGAGAGAGAGAGAGGATCAATAAGCGCAACGCCCACGCTCCCAAGCCTTTGCGCACAGCATTTAGGTCCCTATGAGCGTCGTGGCGTAAAGTCCATTCTCCCTCTCGCGCTTTCTGCTACGACTCTAAGTTGGATATTCGGTGTTTATTTCTAGCAAATTTCGTAGGATAACCTTGGCTACTTCGGCTATTTATTGCGCTGCCAATGGCGTGATACTCACTCAAATGGGCTAATTTTGGCGGAGGCATATTTTTGTTTTACTTTACGTGTGGATGATCGTTGTCGTCTCATCGCACGAATACTAGATATTGTACTAAAATTCTTTACAAGGTCTCTCTCTCTCTCTCTCTCTCTCTCTCTCTCTCTCTCTCTCTCTCTCTCTCTCAATACAATCTCTGATGACATGGATTCATTCACACGTGCATAATCAATTTCAAAAGTCATTGATGTCAATCGCAGAAATGATTTTTGCTAGTCTTGTTCCGCGGGATCAAAGAAAGAAAGAAAGAAAGAAAGAAAGAAAGAAAGAAAGAAAGAAAGAAGGGCTAGAATAATGCGTACAATGAAGAACATGAAGTCTAAAATTGCAAGGAAACAGGACTAAGGAGAGAAGAGATTCACATCACAGGCAAAGATGGGAGTGAAATGATTAGAGGCTGGAGGAGGAGGAGGAGGGAGGAGGAGGAGGTTGGGGAGGAGGAGGCGGAGGAGGAGGAAGTTGGGGAGGAGGAGGAGGTTGGGGGAGGAGGAGGAAGTTGGGGAGGAGGAGGAAGTTGGGGAGGAGGAGGAGGAGGAGGAGGTGAGGCGGAAGACGAGAGGCGTTATGAGGGAAGAAAGGAGGAAGACGAAAGCAAATGGAAGAGGAGGGTAAAGACAAGAGGCGTCATGGCGGGAGAAAATGTTTAACGGAAGTGGGCGACAATAATAAGAAACGAAGGAAGAAGGAAGAGGAAAAAGACCGAGGAAGAAGTGAGGGGGTGGGGGAAGCAGAGAGGATGACGGAAAAATTTCCGACGAACGCCTGGCGACACGAAGACTAAGCCGAGGTGAAGCGACTTTGTCAGAAAGAAGAAAGAAAGGGTCCCTTCCTGAACCCCGCCCCCCTCTCTCCCTCTTTATCGTCTCCTTTTCTTCCCATCTAGATTTCCGCTTTCCCTTTCTTTCCTAAACCTCCAGAGTTCCGCCCTTCAAGATCTTTTACCATTTATTTTTTGGCGAAGGTTCGGTTATGATGACATTTATGTATCGAAGACTTCCCCGTGCCAAGGCAATAATTCCAAGGCTTGCAAGATTCATTCAAGACAAATAACGTTTTTACTGCGCGACTTTAAATCAATATATTTTTACTCTACGATATAAGAGAGCAAGGTTCTAGTTTTGGAAACGCCGATACAATTTTAACATATTCAGATTATAGAGTAAAAAAAAATACCAGATATTTTCATTTGTAAATTAATACATTTGCGCAAACAAGTTTTATTAAGATTTTTCTGGTTTAATATGATGTATTTTTATAAGAAGTTTAATCAGAAGTTATTTTTAACGAATAAGCTTCAAATCCTTTAAAAGAAGATAATAAAAAAAGATAACTGGCAACCGAACTTCTCCTAAAAATAGACTAAATTTGCATCTTGAAATACTGCGCAATGTTTAGATAAGATATTTAGACAATACTTGTATCAATACATGTATAATATCCATGTCCTTTTTTAAAACTTATTTTTGCATGTATCTATTCGCATGTATGTATGTATGTAAATTCCCTTATTCATGACATTCAAGCGTGTGTAAACGCATTTGTTATCTATTTCTTGACAGGTAATAGATAACAGATAAATGGGTAAAAGCACCAGCATCTTTGGTTGAAGGTGACATTAACGAAGAGGTATTTGCCTTTGCGTGGATTCTGGACGCAAGGGACAAGCCATCTAATTAACCATATTATTTCTTAAAAAATGCTGAGAGCAGAGACTTCAAAACTTTAAAATTGAAAATTTCGGGCTACGCTTTCGCAGGTTTTCAATGCCCAGTTTGTTATCCGTAATTATACCCTCCATGAGTTCGTGACTACAGTCTGTATAATAAAAATTTATATTTAAAGTTAATGTTTAGTTAATTACGTCGTTAACGGCTATTAAAGCAATTGATTTTCTTCGATCTCATGCAATGCATATTTACGGCTCTTTATACCTCCCAAGCTCTGAACATTATAATAATAATATAATAATAATAATCTTATATTCTTGTTACTTTCATAATTTGATGTGTGGCTCTTTATCCAGTCCTCATATTCCAAAAGTTGGGAATAATCAAAGGTCCGATTAAATAGAAATTCCGCTTCTCAAAAGGGATAAAACTTTTGGTCTACGTCCAAAATGAAAAGCCATTCCTGGGATATCCTTTTCATATAAAACTGATAATCAAATAAATAGCTTACAAACGAGGGTCTTTCATTCTCGTATCAGTTGCCAAAAAACATCCAAAGATTAAAAAATATCTGGACAGTTCATCCGATACTTTCATCCGCTTTCATCCATTCGGGAAAAATGTTACCTGGAGCTTTCTTCCGGGATTTATTTCCATCCTTGTCCTTTCTTTCAGCGTACAGCGTAATGGTATCAGGAGCTTTCATCCGAGACTTTCATTTGCGTCAAACTTTCATCAGTGTCATCTGGATCAAGAAACTACGACTTTCATCTTAAGAAACTTTCACAATTGTTCGTGTCCCCAAAAGAGAATTATCCGGAAGTCCTGAACTCACCTGTCGGACCTTCCTTTCTCTGTCCAGGTATTTCATGAGGGCGTCGTATTTGCTCTGCATGAAGGGGGTCATCGCCGCCTGGGGCACGTCCTTGGGGTGGGTGTCTACCACGGGGACGCCAGAGCTCTCGCTGCTGACGGCGGGAGATGCCTGGGCTGAGGCGGAAACGGCGGGGGTTGCCTGTTTGGGCAGCTGGGCGTTGGCAGAGTCTTCCTGGACAGCGCCTGCGACGGTGATGGGTTCGGAGCTCTTCTTGACCTGGGGTTCCATCTGGGGAATACAACGAAGAACGGTGAGTGAGGAGTTTGTATCAGTATAACGATTTTATGACGTATTTCGTGATATTGGAATAGACCATCTCAAGCAGACAAGAACCGTATATGATTTTTTTATCTGAAGGTGTTGAGAGAGAGAGAGAGAGAGAGAGAGAGAGAGAGAGAGAGAGAGAGAGAGAGCTGACTCCTACCTCGTCAGGAACAGTAGCAATCTGTCGGGCGAAGACAGGTCGTCTGACGGAGGTTGAAGGGATGTCGAGGGCCTCTTCCTTTTGCCCTTTCCTCATGGGTACTGGAACTCCCACAGCTACCTGTCGGGCACCAAGGAGGGGCATGTTCTTCTTGTTGATCTGCGAAGGAAGGATGAAGTCAAGATAAGAAAAGAGGATTATGCAGTTAAATTCTCATGTCTGAAATGTAGATGTAGATAAAGGCAGATATGTTGTCGCCAAGGAGGCACATTAAGACAATAGTCACCTTTTTATCCATAAGAGCCTGGAGCTGGTTTTCGGTGTTATCTTCCATCTCGGCTTCTCGTTCCAATGTCTCGAGATCCTCTAGGGAATATCTGTAGTGAAAGAGAAAGCATAAAACTCAGCATTAATCTCTGCTCACAAGTAAACTGTATCTATCTATCTTCCTACGCCACTAATTCAACGGAGGATATCAAGAAATACCGAAGAATTATTTATACCTTAAGGGTAAACTGTCACACAATACCTTCTATGTTGCATAAAATCTATATTCATAATCTATTCAAAATCGTTGACCTCACCTTCCGGAACGATGGTCAAGAAGGAACTGCAGTAGAGCGGCGTTATCGCTGTCGGACTTATCAGCAGCATCTTCGTTAGCAACGTCATCATACCAAGTGCCGTCGTCATCGCTGTAGCTGTTGTAGTCATACGCGTAGTCATCATTATTGTTAGCCAGGTACGGTAGCAATGCAACAATCGCCTCCTAAAAAGGAAAGAATGAAACATTAACTGATGGAAGCGCACTTGTGTGAGGAGCAGGGTTGTATCAGATCATATTCGAGGTAATGATAAACTCTACGGACTTTGCAACCCGCGTTTCACTTACAGCGTTTATTCTTGGTCTCTGTTGGGTAGCGTATTCATGACGATAAGCTGGTTGGTATTCTGGCAGTTCGTAGGGTTGGTCCTGCACGTATCCTCCCAGGTATTCGGAGAGGCTGTCATCCATTACTTGCTCTCGCGCTCTGCCACTGCTTCGGGAGACAACATCCCGTGTGTAAGGGTAACCCAGGGTGGGTCCAGTCAGAGTCAGCACCAACAGTGACGTAAGCACCTTGTACGTTTCCATCTGCGAACGAAGGAGGAGAAATTGAAGCACCTTGACGTCATCTGGCTTACTGATAGGAAAGTGTAAGTGTGATCATGCTGATGTTGTGGTGTGATACTTTATATACTTTTGCTTTCAACCTTTCATAGCTAGCCCAGATTGCATGGGCTTGAATGTAACTATAGGTGAGTATTCATACGCAAACACGTATACTTGTGAAGCATCAATGTATGTGCCTGCGATGAAAGGTATGGATGCAAACATGTGTCTATGAATGCATGTTAACATGGAAGCATGTTTGCTTGATCGAACTATCACCGTCTTTTCCGATACAGAAACAAAATTTCTAACCTGAACGCGACCCGCTGGTTCAACTAAGATCATAAGACCACGATGGTTCTTATCTCCAGAAACTTTTATTTTGGCTTTATTCCAGGTCATGTCGAGTTCTACACATGAATGCTTTAATCTTCCCAATAAGACTCGTCGGTTACACCCATGATAAAATGATAGCAACAGGAGTTTCCATGGTATAAGTAAGAGTATCATCGGTATTATAAGTGGCAGCGGTAGTAGTGACTTAAATGCTACTATTCTATCACCGCTGTCGGTATATCAATGAGCAGGAACGCTGTATACGCACTACCATTACATTACAATTTTACTGACCCAGTGTGCGTTTGCACTTCACCATTACAAAGCAACTGACATCACAAATAGCAGTTTCAAATATAGACACACTGTTTACACTCTATTGATTTATAACAATTTAAAGTATCGATCCATGGTATTTTTCCCGATAATTCAACCAGTAAATGGTGTCTATTCTAGCTGTCCAGTGTAGTTAGCGTCCCATACTGGCTTCTATCAATACAAGCTCGATCATTAAATTACAGGAGCATTGATTGTTCCACGTACATAACAAATGAAGGAAATCTATTTTTGTCTTCTCACTAAACAATAACAGAGTGAGGGTACCGATATGGCGCGTTGCGGGACACTTGGTCGTCAGAATAACAAAGCTGCGTCTCTAAGACGTGGCGTGCCAAGGTCGTTGTTACGTGCAAATAGGAAATGAATCCCCGCGTCGCGTCAAAAGCGGCAGAGTCGAAAATCCCACTGCTACCACACTCGGGACACGGACTTACGTCCCACAAGACTTAAGGTTTTGTTTTTGGACACGTACGTTATGGGTCAGTGGGGGTGCGTGATGTAGCGACTGGATACAGCACGAAACCTGAATTTTTCAAGCTTGGGAACCTCTACCGCCGTTTCTAAGCAAGCCTGTCTTATATAACACTGGCGTGCGATTTCCAGTATATACTTCATTATTAACACTACACTCTAACACGATTTTTATAGAGTATATTTTAACAACTGAACTCAAGTAAGTAAATCCAAGAAGAGAATAGTTCTATTCTGCTCGTGAATTACCAGAAGACAACGAGGACTTGAGTAGGTTTAGGGCACCAAATTGAACGAGGCGATAATTGTTTCGAATCAAGCGCAAAGGTGAGCTGTCTCCAACGACCAGAAGGACGATGAATGTTTGAGGAGATCCCAAAATAGGACGTCAAACTTCGTGAGCAGAAATGGCATGACCTTTCCGTTTATAGATCACTCCCTAATGAAAGCTTCCTGAAAAGTGATATGTCAACTCCAGAGTCAATAGCGCTCCGCCGTTATCGGTAACTGCTTTGGGAGAAGTTCACTGACATCTGGAAATCTTTCATAGCATAGAATTTAGACAATTAAGATGTGTTTAAATGAGCGAGTGGATTCTAAAGTAGATGACAATGTTCGATGGTAACTTTTACCTGTAGATACACATATAAAATGGTAAAATGTGTTTAAATTTATAAATGGAACCATAAACATGAAAAATAATAAAGAGAGGAGTAATAAATTTCACAATCACATCATTCAAATACGACAAAGCCACATAACCTACTCACACTTCGCACCATTAACTAGGCATGAGCATTGAAGTCTCCAGTCAGCTTCTTCCTCTACTCTCCTCTTTCACTCTCTCTCTCTTACTCTCTCACATTCACACAAGTTTCCTTCCGCTGAATGCAAAACTATCACGCACACACACATACATACACAAACACACTCAAAGCGATGAATGAAACTTACCTTTACTCGAATAAGGGTATAGGCAATCACCAATCACTTGAGTTAAGTATCACTGCGTTAAGTTCGCCACTTGCCACTAAGTTCAAAGTAAACTTAAGGTTCCTTTGCGTATCACTTAAAAGACGTTTGTTTTTCCTTTTTCCCCCGTAGAAGTGAGAAAGCCTGGGTTAGTTTTGGTCAACGGTCGAGTCGTCGTGCAAAGCTCGTGTCCCGTTCTCTTTCGTGTGCGTGTATCTCGCGGTTCCTCTAGCTAGCTTCCTCTAGCTCAGGCTCGTTCTCCTCTCTTCAGGTCTCGCTGGGTTGTCGCTGTATGAGCTTGTGTCGAAGCGCAGCTCCGAACGTCGCTTATATACTCTTGCTTCTGCGCAGGGAACATCCACCTACACGGCCTGATTCACAGCTTTCTTTCACTGAGTTGGGGTGGTCATGGATGTAACGCCGCAGCCCATTGGTGGATCACTATTGATTATTACTACGACGGCTCTCGGCCAATGGGAAGAGTGAGACGCCACTGACGTCAAACTCCGGGCCAATGAGCGCGTCGCTTTAGGATGGGAGTCGACTTCGTTCAGAGAATTCTCAGCCCTCGACGGCACCTCTGACGTCACGGCACGGGCTGGAAGGAGGACGTCCTGAACCATGGAAAACAAAACGCAGAGTCGAAAATTGTTACAGGAGGAGGGACGGTTTCTAAAAATAGATCGGCGCTCAGGCCCGGAGTCAGTCGCCGCACACTTCATGTTTCTCATATTCCAGTCAATTTATTTCGGCGATATCTGTATCACTCGCATTTTTCCTCTTTGTACAATTCGGAATTTTTATTTCCTCAATATTATTAACTTTCACCATGGCATTCCAGTGCCTGTACGGGGCTTGGTCGTCACTTTAAGTGAGGGTCTATTTTTAGATTTGGTTATATACACGTCCCGATGACTTTGTCAGGTCAAAGCACATTTCATACAATCGTTGCCAACAGTTTATTTTCTTTTAGATGGATTATTAATCTGTATTCATGTGAGGGACTTTACTTAGTTATATATCACACAATGCGCGTCTTTGTCGATTTAAATACAGTATTTTTCTGAGCGCGAGAAGAATAAGGCATAATTAGTAAATCAACTAAATTACAGTTGTCAGAAGGTCGTAAATCTATAATAAGTCTATTTAACAGTGTTTTCCTATATATAATTAGAAAAATATCTATCAAAATCGCTTTTCACTAACGATAAAATTGACATTTTTTCCCCATCTCAGAGGCCAGCAGTTTCTACGACTTGTGTTAATTCCACACAAGAGTTAAATTAAAAAAGTAGCGAGTTGCATCATTTTCACGCAATGCAGGATTCAGTTCACATCTAGATAAACTAGAAATGATCAAATGATTTTATGTACTACCACTACTACTACTACTACTACTACTACTAATAATAATAATAATATATAATAATAATAATAATAATAATAATAATAATAATAATAATAATATAATAATAATAATAATAATGGAGAAAGAAAGGCACAGTTATGTATATGGTTATCTATTGAAAGATAAATATGTACAGAAAGAGAACTGAAACTGTCGATTCCTTCCAACCTGACTGAAAAAAGGGGAATGAACAGTTTCCGAACGCCTTCTGTACAGATTTATCTTTAAATACATGTGCACATACATAACTGTGCATTTGTTTCTCCACTTGAAGACTCATACTAATGAGTATTTTTTAATAATAATAATAATAATAATAATAATAATAATAATAATAATAATAATAATAATAATAAATTACCAGCATGAACTTTTGAAAAAATGAATAAGCTTCCCCGAGAGCACGTTCCGTGGGAGGAAAGTCTCTCTCTGGAGAGAATCGAACCATATGGTGTCTTTTAGACGCCTCAAAAGCGCTGGCGTCATTTTCCGACTCTGCTTCTCCGTCCCATTTCGCGTGCCAATACGAAAATATGAAAGGTGGCTCCGAATAGCGAAGAAATGCCGATCAAACTCCATGCTGACGTCTCAACTCCTTTTCCTCCTTTCTCTAATACGTATGCATATGTGTATGCATGAGTGTGGGATCTGCCATAACGAGGTATGTCAACTGAACAGCCAAGCACACACGTCAGAATCAGACAAAGAAGAGCAACCACGAAACGAAACATATCGATACCTCAATGAGAAATGAAAGAATAAAAAAATCCGGGAGATTTCCTATGGCGAAACCGGGTCATCCAGCGAGCAGAGCGAAGTTTCTAAATATGGGACAGCAGGGCGGGTGCACAATTTCAAATTTGGCATCAGATGTCTGAGAAATACATTTTGCAGCCACACGGAAGGGAAGGAGTCTTGGAACAGGGGGTGTAGTGTCTATTCAACTATCTCCTCTCCTGTTTTCTCTCTCTCTGCTCCTTTTTTTCTCTTCAATTTACCGAGTGGGATTAACCACGTATCAAAGACGAAAGTGAAAAGTTGAATAGATAAAATGCAAGTATTTTTGGGCGTTTAAAAACGAAAAATATTCTGTGTTATTCCTACAACGCCATGTTGAAAAAGCAACTGACCTTTTCCATCAGCAAAATCGATACAATATCGGTGTTGTAGATTAATTCATGCAGAAGAAATACATGCAAGATTATTACGACACTGACATTATAAAAGGAATGCTCAAGACTGATTTCCAAAATTAACCATAATCTGAGGTCGTGTCGAAATGTTTCTGAATTTTGATTGATGACGGGGCAAAAAAAAAAAAAAAAAAAAGACATGAAAGGTATGAAAAATAATTTGTGTATGTATGTATGTATATATATATATATATATATGTATATATATATGTATGTCTTTGCGGGTGCTTGCTTTTCTCCTAGCTTTTTATTTCTTTATATAAAATTCACAAACATTCTTTTCGAATGGTTCTTAATCTCTCTCTCTATCTCCCTCTCTCTCTCTATATATATATATATATGTGATAAATAGTCATATATATATATATATATATATATATATATATATATATATATATATATATATATATATATATACATAAATACACACACACACACACATATATATATATATATATATATATATATATATATATATATATATATAATACAATACACAAACACACATATATATATTATATATATCGTTTCCTGTTACCGTCATGTACTAATTTCTGGGGAAATTTGTTTTCCTTTTGAACATATAAAATATAATCTGTGATTCGCTTAAACTAAGGTCAACTGACAATATCTAAGAAATTCCTCACCTTTAGGCTAGATTAACATCCTTATTTACTTTGTCTTCGTATATAAAGGGGACGTCTCTTTTACATAAATTTTGGAAATCAGTTATATTTAAAGAAAATACCTTTATGAAGAATAAGCTTTGCTGTATCATTTAGAGAACATGTAGCAGAACGCGTAGGCACACAGAAGGAACAGCCTAAATATTTGCCATGGATAACAGTCCTCTCACGATGTTCATACGATCAAATATTTACTTTTCTCCTAGTGCATCATTTATAGAGTGGTATACACTCGTAAGTTTAAGTCTAAGGCCAAGCGCTGGGACCTATGAGGTCATTCAGCGCTGAAACGGAAACTGAGAGTACAAGAGGTTTTAAAGGTGTAACAGGAGGAAAACCTCGCTGTTGCACTATGAAACAATTGTTAGGAGAGGGTGGAAAGTAAGATGGAAGACAGAGAATGTGAACGGAGGTACAACAAAAGGAATGAAAGAGGTTGCAACTAAGGGCCGAAGAGACGCTGAAAAGAACCTTAAGTAATGCCTATGGTGCACCACTTGAGGTGCACTAACGGTACTACCTCCCTACGGGGGCCTCTTTTAGAGGTTTACAATGTAATTAACTTTGATTACCATCATTTTGTTCAGCTGATGTCAGTCTAAAATGTATTCAACCCGTTCTTAAAATTCTTCTTCTTCTATACCTCCTTGGAAGCTGGTAGCAAAACGCACAATGTAGCTTCCAAATGCGTACATGCGAGGGTCCACATTCCCCGTAAATGTGGACAAGTAGTGTCAGTTCCATTCCGGCACTATTTTGTTGCGGTGACAGATTCCCCTTTTTATTATTCAATTCACAGATCTTCTTAGGGAACTTATTCCTGTCGCGACTTCTTTTAAAATTAATAATATTTCTTTTCACATAACCAATTTTCAACAAGCTTAAATTTCTTTCTTCTAAAAAATGATCGAGCTTTCAATTGTACCTTTCTTCTTTCTAAAGCAAATGGCCTTTCTTCTTTTTTCTGAACGCTCTTTCTCCATCAACAGATTACTATTATCCTGAGATCTTTTGAACTTCCTTCTTATATTAGGTTTTCATTGGATTTCTTGCTTGTGAAAGAAACTACTTTCGCCTCTTTTTGAACCTTATTCCTCCTGTCATGAACAATGTTTCTTGTTTATAAAACCAAACCATCTCCTCCAACCGTCTCACACTGACTATTTTACAAACTAGGGGCCTGTTCCTTTTCTTAAGAGGCGTTATCTTTCTATTTTTTCAACTGTTTCCCTTCTATTAAAAATAGCTCTTCCTGTTTCTAAAAACACGCCACCTCTGCGTTCTTCCCACAACAATCAGCGCTTCCCTTTTCTAAAAAAATTTGTCCCCTCCTCAACGGTAAGCTGTCAAATATAAGATAATTTTGGACTTTTTTTAGCTCATTTCATAAATCACTTTCCCCTTCTACCGCAAACGTAAACACGAGCAGTGTCACCACAGAGGTTCTCAGCTTTCCCACGCTTGAAAACTGCGACATTTTTCGAATCTGCAATCTGAAGTTTAACGACAACAACAAAAATACAACAGCAACAAAAAGGTTCAAGTTAAAGGTCGCAAATCACTTTGGCTCTTGACAGGCCAATGGCAAAGGTTCGACGAATGTCAAATGACAGATGAAATAATCATGTCACGATCACGATACATTCATCTAAAAATAACCGCCAGGTTATATAATCGTTCTTTGAAATATTTGCGGAAGCAAATACAGATAAAGAAAAGATCAAGTATAAGAAATTTATGAAATTGATAAAATCATAATTTTATCACAGATGGATCACCAGCGATAGCATCAACAGGTAACAAAATGAAAGAGAAGTCGGTCATCAGATAACAGAGAAACCGAGTCGGGCAGATGCAGCCGACAGACAGCATATAGAGATAATAAAATATACAAAGAGAGAGAGAGAGAGAGAGTTTTGTACGTTGTTTAATCCTATAATCACAGAAATAATCACACCACAAAAGAATCCATTTTACTCTATCCCTCCCCTAACGCACATGAGAGAGAGAGAGAGAGAGAGAGAGAGAGAGAGAGAGAGAGAGAGAGAGAGAGAGAGGGAGTCGTTAGTAGGGGCTGGTTTGGTAGTTGAACACTTTTATTTACACATTCACTTCAGTCTCCGATGAAAAGAAGACAAGACCTATAACAAAATACAAGCTACTTAAGGTGAGTCAACCATAACAAAATACAAGCTACTTAAGGTGAGTCAAATATATAACAAGTACCAACACAAAACAGTAGCAACAGGATTATTATTATTATTATTATTATTATTATTATAATAATAATAATAATAATAATAATAATAATGATGATGATGATGATTATTATTATTATCAGAAGAAGAAGAAGAAGAAGAAGAAAGAAACAGTGAAAAGTAAGTGTTAATTCTCTCTTTCTCAGATTGGGAGAGAAAGAATTTTAAATTCTAATCTTAATCAAAGCAAACCATACGTCCTCGTCTGTCTGTCTCACGTTCAATTTGTTTCTAATTAATGCTTTTCTACTTCAAAGGGAAATAACTGGCAAGAAAATATCCCAACGGAATAAAAAAAAAAATCGACCAGCATCAAAAGATACGACTGCAATCAGGTCATTAGAAGACCTTCACTTGAATGCGCATCTATTTTAGGCTGAATTGACGTCCAATCAAATTCCTCGTCATGGGGGCGACGCCAGTCACTTTCATGTTTGATTGGCAGTCATCAAAAAATTGGTCACGACGATCGGGAGCGAGTGAAACCCGCTGACACATTCAAAATTATATTCATCTAAACAAATACTCTTGAATTCTTACGAATGCGAAACCACGTGTTTACGATAACCTTGAGCTACAAATTTTTTATTTTACTTTTATTTTAACTCGGCGTCAGAGAGCGAATCTTTGTGTTCTGTGTTGCAATCGACGGGACATTACTAAAGTATATGAATAAATCTTATGTCATTTCGGTCATTTGCTGTTCGAATTGCCATATGTATATATATATATATATATATATATATATATATATATATATATATATATATATATATATATATATATATATATAATACAGTATATATATTATGATTGAACAGAGTTGAGTTGTGTGTATAAGAGCTTACCACATACAGTGCGCCACACAGAAATGTGTGGCGCACTGTATATGGTAAGTATACATACACACACAAACGAGCTGAGCTTTCGCTCGCTGAAACCAGCCAGAACTGGCCGTCATCAACTGAAGTCTCCCGTGCTTTCGCAAAGACCAATAAGAGGTAGGTTGCCACTGATATGAGGCAAAATCCTCGGGAAAAGTTGCTTTAGTCCAATACAGCCGTATGAAATTTTCCAAGAATATAACAAATGTTAAGAAACGATCAGCCACTCGACTATTCAACCTATTCCACCCCTGAAACGATGCTGGATAATGGGAGCACCTGTTTGTAAATAAATGAAATCTGATCTTTTATTTTTATTGCGAATGTTCCCCGAACTGGATCCTTCTTCGCTTCCGGGTAGACTTAAGAAAGGGTAAGTGTTTTCAAATCTTCTGTTGATAACTGGAATTTTCTGTTTCGGAGGGCAGGTATATGCGTAATCTTCCTTAGTTTTATTATATTTTTTACTAATATATATATATATATATATATATATATATATATATATATATATATATGCGAGTATATACATATACATATATATATAACTATATATATGTATATATATATATATGTATATATATATGTATGTATATATATATATATATATATATATATATATATATATATATATGTATATATATATATATATATATATATATATATATATATATATATATATATATATATATATATATATATAACTGTTAAATATCATATGCTTCTTTTTGCCTTACAAGTGACTACTATTTTCCATTAGGTACCTGATTAACTATGTATTTCAGTATCTTCTCTGTCATACTCTTTTTTTCCAAAGAGTATAAAGCATACGAGTATATAATATTAACTGAAAAAGGAATTCTCTTCTAAAAAATTCTTTAGCACAACTTAACTTGGCAATACTGGTGATATAACTGTCGAGAATGATATTCTACATAATAAATGTCATGAGAAGCAGTGCTTAATTATGCATTCATAATCTGGTAAAAAGTGAACAGTAGACTGTAAAACCCACACATATATACATAAAATTTAATAAATATATACATATACATATATAAAATTATATATATGTATGTATGTATGTATGTATGTATATATATATATATTATATATATACACACACACACACATATATATATATATATATATATATATATATATATATATATATGTATACTGTATATATATAATGTTAAGGTACGAAATAACAAAAGATTCCTGTATTGAATATTCTTTCTAGTTAGCAAAGGTTAATTAATGATCCAGTCACAGTGTAAAAAGGCAAAACTGTGCACGAGTTCAATCACTTTGAGTTTGTGAAACTTTAAATGGGCTTAATTTACAACATCATTTTAGAAAAAGAAAAATGACTGAGAAATATTTACTCCTCTTACGACGTAAGTAGGAGGTCGCAGACTAAGGATTTAATAATGACAAGACCTATCAAGCGTTAATAGAAGAGATAGATTATTTAATATTGACCAGTGAATATACATACACATATAACATTATATACTTATGTATATAATATATATAAATCTTGTGTATATATACATACACATATAATTATATAATATATATACATATATATATATATATATATATATATATATATATATATATATATATATATATATATATATATATATATATATATGACTGTTTTTATCGTCCCAGTAGCTGTCTGTTGCAGTAAAGTCATATATATATATAATATATATATATGTATATATATATATATATATATATATATATATATATATATATATATATATAATATATATATATATATATATATCTATATATATATATATATATATATATATATATATATATATATATATATATGTATATATATATATAATAATTAATCCTACAATTTTTGTAGGAATTTGCTTTCATGAATATTCCATGTTAAAACGAACTTCGGGTTTTTCCTTTAGGCGCGGTCTGCACTCAATTGAAAATGAGGTCTTACATAAGGAGTAATGATAACGCTATTAGTTGGGTTGCAACTTAAAAAGATCATATGATTTTTGAAAAGTAGGTCACCCAAATGCTCCTCACGAAGCCTTGCAACTGATAACAGCTCAACCTGAATGAGATTATTTATCTTTGCTAATGCAATGCAACGGTTATCAAGCAACCATTTCCTTCATTAAGATTTTCCAGTTCGGTGATAATTTCTTTTTATTGATGCCCTCTCTTTTTTCACTTCTATTATTATATTTTTTTTATTCCGTCTGAACCGGCTAGATGAGGGCACTGGGTAGCCAATACCACAGGCCTCTTCAATTATATGTAAACACACACACATGTATACAAACATGTATATATAATATACATACACACAAATATATATGCATGTGTGTGTGTGTTTATATTCAATGGAAGTACAGATATCTCCCATTCTCTCCTCGTTAGATACACTGTACGTACTTAATTTTCTTCATGTCCTTTCATTAATCAACTGGAATACTGGGTCTATTCTATTTCTCTTTGGCCGAAGCTGATGCCACTGATGAGTTTTAAGCTGAAACTGGTCATCTGGATAAGCTTCAAGAGGCTTTAAGACTAAGAGGACGATAAACTTGATGAGGTCTAAGACTTCGTTCATACATTTCATAAGGGGTCAAGTACATCTTATAACTTCGTTACGCTCTACACTGAAGCTGATACTGCAGATAAGCTTTACATTGAAGCTGTTATCTTTGATAGGCTCTAAACTGACAAGCGCTAAACTGGAGCTGTTATTTCAAGGGGCTCTAAAGTGAAGCTGAGATTGTCCATCGATGGGCACAAACCTCCCAAATGACTCAGTTTGTCTCGCGTCTTCCGCTCCCCTCGAGCCAACGTCACCTCCGAAACAGCGTCGCTTTGCTCCCCCCGTTATTTTTATCTGATCAATGAATATTCGATGTCGCAAGCCTCTGAAATAATCATTCGCGAGCCGATTCATTCCGGTCGAGCCTCCTTTTAGCCGCGGCCGGTTCGATATCATCTGGAGGGCTTCATTCCCAGATGACCAAAACTGCTCTGTGGGGAAGCCTCGATTTCGGCGTTTCTGTTCCTGGCGGGAGGTCTAGCGTCGATCGATTTCGTAAATGGAGATCACCTTTGTTGTGAGAGAGGCTGACTTACGTCGTGTGTTTATGAAAATATATGTGTAGATATATATATATATATATATGTTATATATATATAGTATATATATATATATATATATATATATAGTATATATATATATATATATGTATATATATATATATATATATATATATATATACTCTGTATAATATTATATATATATATACATATATATATATTATAATATATATATATATATATATATATATATATATATATATATTATATATGTTATATATATATATATAGGTACATATATGTCTTCCAACGACATTAGCAGCGTATCATGACCCTGGCATTCAGTCGCCTCTGAGGGTCAGTGGAAAAGGCAAGAGAGATTAATTTGGCTGGCGAACTCATTTGAAAAGTCTTGTTGAACTGCAATTTAATGCTTATACAGCTGTAAATGCACGAAGGCCGACGGAATGGGAAATTGGGTGAACTTAATTAATTTACCCATTAAAACCTCGCATCTGTGGATCCCTAACTTCTCTGTGGGTCTGGAATTAATTTTTTGAATTAATGAAAGTTAACGGCAAGAGAAATTTAATGCACTTGTCTAACTCAGTAGCTTATAATTTAACATTTGTGGATCAACTCTGCTCTGCGCAGGCCAGTTAATTTTTATTTATTTATTTATTTGAAAAGAATTAACAGAAAATAAATAAATAAATAAAAGATACACTGAATTAAGCCATCCACGAGTCTCAAAAATTGATAACTGATGTGCATTTAATAACAGACGCGAATCAGCATCAGAATAACCATCTGAAATCACAAGGAAATGAAATGTTATAATAATGGGATCAATTAAAAAAATACTCAACAACACAGGTCTTAAAACTGGGGAAACAAATCCAGTTATATATAACTGCACAAATATACAAATATTCTAAATATAACTGTACAGTTACATAACTTTTTTTTTGTCCAATTGGATCAATTATTGTAGGTATTGGTGTAAAAATTCGGATTCAAAAATTTCCTTCTCAGAGGGAATTTTTTTTTTTATTTATTCTAGAAGGTTCAGTCTCTCAACCACCCGCCCTCAATGAAAAATCCTTGGGATTGACACCACCCAATAGCAAGCCTCGTTAGGCTCAGGTACAAAAAAAAAAAAAAAAAAAAACACTTATTCCCCCGGAGTGTTCTCTGTTGCAACGCAACCCGTTCGAGGTTGTACAGAGGGAAAAGACGACGCAGTTTCTATACTGTTAGCGAAAGGTCACACATGACGTCAGCCATAAAAGGAAAAGGGGAATGGGAAGGGGAAAGGGGTAAGGGGGGGGAGAGGGGGGAGAACAGAGAAATGATTGCTCTTGCTAATCAAAATGGAGATGAAAATCCGGATTCGTGATGCTCAGCCCTCGCGTCACGGGAAAATAACACGGGCACACAAATGCGTGGTCACATCCAAAAATATACACCAGGTTCAAAGTTTATATATATATATATATATATATATATATATATATATATATATATATATATATATATATATATATATATATATATGTAACTATACACCTTGAACTAACAACGAATTTTATCTAATTATAACCACAGTACATGTAATTCTGATTCTCTCACTTTATACACAACACACATATATATGTATGTATATAATATATATATATATATATATATATATATATATATATATATAATATATATATATATATATATATATATATATATATATATATAGTATATATATATATATATATATAATTGTAAGTGTCTGCATTAATTCATCATCTAAGTGATATACAGGAGAAAGAATATTGCGTTTATATAATGTCACACAGAACTTCTCTTGTACACAGAATAACAAACTTTCACGTCTTGAAAAGCGATCTTTTTTATCTACGAACGATGCTCTTGGTATTGATTTTAGCATTCAGCAGGAGTGGTTGCAAAATAAAATTAAAATAGTACGTATTTTCTATCTCGATCTCAATTCTGTGGTCCACTTTGATGTGTGCAAAATCCGTCAAAGAATTTCATTTACCGTGAAAGTCTTAATATCTTTTTAAACTCTGCAAAAAGACCAATTATGTTACAACGCTCTATATTAGAAAACAATATATTCTTAAGAGAGGAGGTGGAACCAATCAAGAGAGCTAAGAACATGCCAGTGATGGGGAGGAGGAGGAGGAGGAGTGTGGGGCGTCAACGGATCAGATGGACGGATGTGGTGAGGAGGGATGTGGTGAGGTGGACGGGGGGAGGGGGGAGGGGAAGATGCAAGGAATAGAAATAAATGGAGAAAGTTGACTCCAGCGGCCGACCCTGCTATACAGTGGGATTAATAAGGTCGAAAGAAGAAGAAGATATTCATAAGATATTATAAAACCCATAAACAAAAATACAGATGTAGAAGGTCCCACAGAGAATTAAATAAAACATACTTCATATGGAATGAAACCATGACACGAATTAAAGCAAAATGCAGTTTAATTCAGTATACTATATACACTTGAATATACAGTTGCAAAGTCCCTCATTTGTGCAAGGTAAGGATGAAGAACGTCAACATACCGTAGATACTTATCTACACTGAAAGGGAAGCGCGATGCACGTTTCTTAAACCGAATATTCTGCAGTGGGTTTTTTTTTTCATAAGTCCCGAATCTATATTGTCTGTAACTGCTCCAGAAAGATGTCAGCAATGAGGTACAATTGTAGAATGTTTACCGGCATGACATGATTTCAGCAATGGTATAGGCCTATAGGATCAATGTTCAATCTCTTCGCTACATGAACTCATTCATGTTCACATAAATAATAATGATAATGAATATTAAACAGATACATTATATATATATATATATATATATATATATATATATATATATATATATATATATATATATATATATATATATATATATATATATATATATACGGTATACAAACACAGACACTAACATAAACAGCAATATGTCAGAAAAACGAAGACAGACTAATTCTGTGGAACATACCGCTTTAATAGTCATAATGCAAGGTATCTGTATGCATAAAAAAACGCAAAGCACATTTTCCTGATGGGCTAAATTGCACCAAGGCAAACACATTAACTAAAAAAACCACCTTGCTGTTTAAGGTTCATGCTCTGAACTAAACTCTTTAACCCCTATCTGAGTTGGTGCATGGTACGCACCTACACAATATGGAACTATGGTACAGATTGTAAATTACACCCGTGCCGAGCGAAAGTAAAGCCATGTTTTGTACCTCCATCGTATCTCTCATGCTTTGCTGCACACTGCAACGATCAAGGTCAGAGGTAAATACTACCTTGAAGGTTAAGGAAACAAAGCAATATAATTAACACTAATCTGCTATTGTTATGATCAACTATCGTGCTTAATGAAAACGCCTCTACTGAAGAAGAAGAAGAAGAAGAGGAGGAAGAAGAAAAGTAAACAAGCTGCTTACATGCATGATCCCAGGCTCTTGTGTTGACAGGACCGGCCGGGGCGAGCTTTGACTCTCTGAGCTTATTTTCGGCAGGTCGATAGGGACGTGGAATTATAGATTCTCCACGTGTTCTAAATCAAGAGAAAAATACTTCCGTGTGGTTCTTTATTTAGGCCTTAATTACGCGCTTGCGGACGGCAGGAAAGCCAGCCATTCTCGTCCTTACGGTCCCCTCTGTTTAACTACATTCCTCATCCCTCACCCCCCACTAACTGCTACTCTGGTATTCTCTTTCTTCTTGTTTCTTCCTTTCTTTCCTTCTCCTCCTCCTTCTACCTAACCTCCTTGTTCTCTTCAGTCTAACTTCTCTGTTCTATTAATTCTCTATCTCTCTTCTTCATTCCTTTTCTTTTTTAAACCTCTTCCTCCTCTTTCTTACTCTAAATTACCTCTTCGCCTCTCTAACATTTCACTACTTCTCGTTCCGTCACTCTTCTTCCTCAACCTGACAATCTAAGCCTATCCTGATCCCCTCCGGTGCCGAGGACCATGGTAGTTGTGACACCAGTTTAAGATATCGAATAAGGCAAACATATTCTACTCCACAACTCTTCTATTCCATATCTCGCATTATATATCTTTTCCTATTCTGCTCCTCCTTAGTCCCTCTCTGTCCTTCCCACTCCTCTCTCGACCTCTCTTCTCTCTCCAACTCCTAGTTAGCCCTCTTTTTCTAACTCACATTCATTTACTTCCTTAGCCCTCTTCTACTCTTCTTCATACTCTCTAGCCCATTCCCATACTCCTCCTCCTCCTCCTCCTCCTTTTCCTCGTCTTTCTTCCTTTCACCGCTTCTCTCCTTTCCCTCCTCTTCAACTCTCCTTCTTTCTCATTTTCTTTAATCTTTCCCTATCTCTCTCCTTTAACCATCCCCACTTTCTCCTCGCCATTAACCAGCCCCTCTTCCTTTTCTTCAATCCTATCCACTTTCTCCTCGACCTTAATCAGCTTCTCTCCCTTCTCTTCAACCCAACTCTCAACCAGCTCCTTTCTCTTTTCTTTAACCCTACCCACTTTCTCCACGTCCTTAACCACCCCTTTCCGTTTTCTTCAATCCTACCCACTTTCTCCTCGACCTTAACCAACCCTTCTCTTTTTCTTCAACCCAACTCTCAACCAGCTTCTTTTCTTTTCTTTAACCCTCCCACTTCTCTCCACGTCTAACCAGTCCCTCTCCGTTTTCTTCAATCCTACCCACTTTCTCCACGTCCTAACTCAGCCCCTCCCTTTTCTTCAACCCTACTCTCAACCAGCTTCTTTCTCTTTTCTTTAACCTCCCCACTTCTCCACGTCCTTAACCAGTCCTCTCCGTTTTCTTCAATCCTACCCACTTTCTCCACGTCCTTAACAGCCCTCTCCTTTTCTTCACCCTACTCTCAACCAGCTTCTTTCTCTTTTCTTTAACCCTCCCCACTTTCTCCACGTCCTTAACCAGTCCCTCTCCGTTTTCTTCAATCCTACCCACTTTCTCCATGTCCTTAACCAGCCCTCCCTTTTCTTCAACCCTACTCTCAACCAGCTTCTTTCTCTTTTCTTTAACCCTCCCCACTTTCTCCACGTCCTTAACCAGTCCCTCTCCGTTTTCTTCAATCCTACCCACTTTCTCCACGTCCTTAACCAGCCCCTCTCCCTTTTCTTCAACCCTACTCTCAACCAGCTTCTTTCTCTTTTCTTTAACCCTCCCCACTTTCTCCACGTCCTTAACCAGTCCCTCTCCGTTTTCTTCAATCCTACCCACTTTCTCCACGTCCTTAACCAGCCCCTCTCCCTTTTCTTCAACCCTACTCTCAACCAGCTTCTTTCTCTTTTCTTTAACCCTCCCCACTTTCTCCACGTCCTTAACCAGTCCCTCTCCGTTTTCTTCAATCCCACCCACTTTTCTCCACGTCCTTAACCAGCCCCTCTCCTTTTTCTTCAACCCTACTCTCCAACCAGCTTCTTTCTCTTTTCTTTAACCTCCCCACTTTCTCCACGTCCTTAACCAGTCCTCTCCGTTTTCTTCAATCCTACCCACTTTCTCCCGTCCTTAACCAGACCCTCTCTCCTTTTCTTCAACCCTACTCTCAACCAGCTTCTTTCTCTTTTCTTTAACCCTCCCCACTTTCTCCACGTCCTTAACCAGTCCCTCTCCCTTTTCTTCAACCCTCTCTACACTCTCCCCATTCTCATTAGCCCTGGCCTCTTGCTCGTCCCTCCCCTTCCCACATTTACTCCTGATCACCCCAAAAGCAAACTTTATACAGTCCGATGCAAAATGGCCGGAATGAGACATCAAATGGAGAGTCGTGCTTCCCCAGCACGCATTAATGAAGCCGACGACGAGTCTATTTATAAATAAGCCGAAAATTCGGGGACCGGAGCACAGGAAGTGGCGTCGAGGAAGGGACGGCGAGCCAGAAGGGGACCCAAACACAAATTATGTCCAGGGTTCATTACCAAACGTGAGTCGAGAAAGCAGGGGGTTCTTTTTTTTTTTTTTTGAAGCGCGGCTTATTACTACGATTATGTTTGCTTATGTTTTTATTCTTATTACAGACTCGGTCACGTTATTACCATAATTATTATCGTCATCTTAAGGTTATCCATCTTTATTAAGATGATTACTAACTGACAGTTGATAGTAATCTGTTTTTATCTAGTAAAAATACAGCTCTCAATAAGCGTCCTTCAGTTATAGCTACCCGGACGTAAAGATTAAAAGATTTACTGCTTTTCCAATTAGTCATTAATTCTTATCAGCCAATACATACTCGACGGACATATGCTATTTTCTGCATCATCAATACGGATATCAGTAATCGGTATCATTCATTGTTGATAATACCTTCATGTTCATGTGTACGGCGCTGCGTAATTTCTGTGCAATCTTTAACGAGTGTGTAAATCGCATGCAGACGCAGTATGAGTGCATAGAAAAGTAGCATGCATTCGTTTGCTTAAACATGCAGACATCATATATATATATATATATATATATATATATATATATATATATATATATATATATATATATATATATATATATATATATATATATATATGTAATAACCAATGTAGGTAATATGTACATATATAATAAAAAAAAACTATAGATAAAATAAAAATAAAAAATATAGAAATAAATAAAAATAAAATTAAAAATATAGATTTATATAAATATAATAAAAATACAGATATAAATAAAAATAAAAATAATAATTTATTTGTGGGAGATTCGTAGTTCAATGAGCTAGGGTTCGATTCACGGGCCAAATGGATCGATTTGGGCATGTTCCATTAAATCCCACTGTGCCAATGCTGGCCTAAGCAGTGCATTATGTACTTGGAAACTAGTCAAGTATGGTGGGTTGCATCCAAGGTGGAAAAGGTCTCGAGGGAAGCAACCACGTACCAAAAAGAGACTGAAAACAGAGGAAAAAGGCTTATGTTATTATTGATAAGCATTCGAACATGGCATAAGTCTCCCGCCTGACTACCCCATTTATGCCTTTGTGCTGCGTCCCTGTACTTTCAGTACCCAGAGACCTCGGGAGGCAACTCCCTTTTCCAGACCCTTGAGCCAACCCCTGACATGTCCTATATCCTGCGATCACTGCCTCTCCTCGTTGCTCCTAGCAACATGTCCAAACCATCGGATTCTTGACTCACGCCAGGCCGGAAATCCCCCAAAGCCACGACCAAAGTCTCCGCTCTGTTTTTACGCTCTCGACTTAGTTTCTCCTCCTCTTTTATTTCTTTTAGGTCACATTCCTTCAACTTCCTGTATCAGCATGAGAATCTTTTCAAGAATCTCTTCTGCAAATTCGGGGGAAGCATCGGGAGAATCGCTCTGTCAACAACCAACTCTGACGTCATATTCTAAATAATTTTTTTTATCTTTCTGCATTTTTTTTTTTTTTGCAAATTCGGTCCATATTTTTGCATTACTTTTCCTCACCGACGTTTGAATGGATGTGGTTAATCTGTGGCTTACCATATCTTCAGAGTACTAATGTATTTCCTTTTCCAAATATGGAAAAGCTGAATACACACGTTTTCATCGTGTATTAAAAACACATACAGTATGTGAGCGCGAGTGATTGACACAATCTTGGGTAACAACAATTGCCACTGAGAGAGAGAGAGAGAGAGAGAGAGAGAGAGAGGAGATTAAAAGTTTCAATACACCCAATATCAAAGAGTGACTGATATTCCTTCAAAACAAAACTTAGGATCAAAAGTGTAAGAGTGAGACGGCAAGAAAAAGAATAAATGGCAATGCAGGGGAAAAGAACCAACCAGAAGTGGACCAGGAGTTACGAGGAAGGTTAAAAATAAAAAAAAAACTTAATACTTAATCCGGGATATTTTTAGAAGCGCTAAATGGCGCGCCCGATCTATTCGTGTCGCGGGGCAGTCAGAGAGCTTACAAATCTGGCCGAAGCAATTGGGGGATGGAGCCATAATCAGTCACGCTTTATCACTCCCCCGGCCCTGTCCCCCTCTCTCACCATTCCCCGGGCCCAGAATAGACGGCAGAGGGAGAGGGAGCCTAAAAATAATCTCTCGCTCCCTTCCTAATAATTTACTGAAGGGAGAGACTTACCAAGGGTCTTCATTTTGCGCCTTGATTCCAAGTTCTGCGTTGAAGGACGACTCGCATGCCATGATATCGAGTGAGAACTCGAGAGTGGCCCTTCACTGTGAAGGTTAGCGCGTGATGGGGTATGTCCGTCATTTTTTTTAATACATAATCAATTTTTCGTTCTATCGCAAGTGGTGCATTCAAGGACCGACTCATTGCCATGCAGCGCCATCGACAAAAATATGTCTCAATATAATTTTTTTCTTCTCATAATTTTTCTATCCTTTTTTGAGTGACAGTAGAAAGAAGTATTCAATCGGATAATGACGATTATTATAATTATATTTCCTGTAACTCTGGTTACGCCATTTGCAAAGCATTGCATCATCGAAAGGCAAGAGTAACGCGTCAAACATTGACCAGACCACTGGTGGATCCCGGGGGTTGGGGGGGACCTGGGCACGTGCCCCCATGAAAAATAATGATAAAACAATCATATTGAAGATTTAGATAATAATAACATAAATAAGAAGTGTAAAAATGGAAAAAACTAAAATCGAATAAAAATTATATACTCTGTATATATATATATGTATATATATATATGTGTATATATGTATGTATGTATGTATGTATATATATATATATATATATATATATATATATATATATATATATATATATGTATATGAAAATTGGTGGCCGCCCCATTAAATTTTCCTGGATCCGCTAGTGGACGAGACACGCTGGATAATTGGGCAAATGAAGTAATTACCACAATCAGAGAATAGAGAGAGAAGAAGATAAAAAGAAAGTCGTGAATTAGAAAAGACACGTGTGAGAGAAGGACGACTACGGGGTCTCTGGGTGCGATGAGCAGGTGGAACGAGGAACTGGGAGAGGAGCGGAGGAAGTAAGGAGAAAGGAAGAATACGAAAAATAACTGAAAGGATACAACCAAGAGAATAAAGGAATAGAGGAAAAACGGAACAAAATACAAGAATAGAGAGAAAAGGAATCGACAGAACCAAGAAACGTAAAAGAGATGTAAGGAAAACAAGAAAAGTAGAGGAAACATGAGAAAAGCAAACAGAAACAGGAGAAATCTGAAAACAAGAAATGGCAAAAGAGGAAATGAAAAGAAAACATCAAAAGTGGAGAAGACAAACAACAAGTGAATGGACAAAAAGAGGGGAGAGAATGGAGACGGGGGAAGAAATGCATAAAAAAAGGGGGTACCCAAGAAAAAAGGGAATAGATAAATCAGAAAAGAATACTGGAAAAAGGGAACAAATAACATAGACAAGGCAAAACAGAGAAGTAAAGAACAAGTACAAAATGCGCCGAAGTTTCTTCGGCGCAATCGAGTTTTCGGTACAGCCACTACAGCGTATAATCAAGGCCACCGAAAACAGAACTATCTTTTCTGTGGTCTCGGTATAATGCTGTATGAGCGCGGCCCATGAAACTTTAAACCACGGCCCGGTGGTGGCCTATCCTATATCGTTTCCAGAAGCAAGAATATGGCTAACTTTAACCTTAAATAAAATGAAAACTACTGAGGCTAGAGGGCTGCAATTTGATATATTTGATGATTGCAGTCCTTAAGTCTCAGTAGTTTTTAAGATCTGAGGGAGGACAGAAAAAGTGCGGACAGAATAAAGTGCAAACGGACAGACAAAGCCGGCACAATAGTTTTCTTTTACAGAAAACTGAAAAGGAGGGGAAATGTATAAAATAGGTAGGTATAAGTAAACGCGAAAATAATAGACAAAGTAGGGAGAAATAATGAGGAAGGAAACAGATAAAACAAGAACTAAGCAAGAAAGAAATGAGAGAAATAGGGATAAATAATGAAATACGAAGAAAATCTGCAAAATAGTGGAAAAAAAGAAAGGGGGAAGGATATGGATTAAATAGGGAGAGAAAAAAAAAACAGTGAATAGATGAAACTGAAAGAAGTAAGACAAAAGAAGGCAAAGGATAATATAGCGCAAAGTACAGAAAATAAAGAGAACGGCTGAAAAAGGAAGTTAAAATCATCAACTTGGACATTCAGCCTTTTGAATCTCTGCCCCCATCCATTTTCCACCATACCTATAACCTTCCCTTTATCGAAGAGAGTTGGAACAATTGCTTCCTCCTACCTAGCCACACCTCTACCCACCTCTTTCACTCTTATCCAACATCCAAAGTTCTTGTTTCCTCTAAGCCATAACACAGGAGGGGCATTAAGTTTCCACTTCCGTCGGCTTCCTAATACCGTTAAGAGGGACAAATTATATATATATATATATATATATATATATATATATATATATATATATATATATATAATATATAAAACATACATATATGTATGTGCAGTATATATACATATATACAAACAGTATATACATATATACCTATATATAAATATATATGTGTATTATATATATAGTATACATACATATGTATATATATATACATACATACATATACTTATATATATACTGTATATATGTACATATATATATATATATATAGAGAGAGAGAGAGAGAGAGAGAGAGAGAGAGAGAGAGAGAAAATAAAAAAACATGAAAAATGGGGAGACAGCAGAGACGGACGAACACACACAAACACACAAAAAGAAAGTTGAGCATGAGGGGAGACAAGGAGAGACGACTACTGTAAGGATACATGAGAGAGAAGAAGGAGACTGGTTGGAGCGAGAGAGAGAGAGAGAGAGAGAGAGAGAGAGAGAGAGATGCGGCGCAGAAACGTGAGGAAGGGTGGGCGAATAATGCCCAAAGGTGAAGAGAGGATCCGGTGAAGAAGAGAAAAGTAGAGCAAGATAAGGGGAAAGAGAACAGAAAAGAATAAAAAGTGCTGGGAACAATAAAAGACTGGACACCCAGAGAACGATAATGGAATCAACAAGTAGCAAAAAAAAAAAAAAAAAAAAAAAAGCCGAGCAGGACGGAAAGGTGAACAAAATTATCTGAAACAAGGGAAAATAAATTATACGAGTGAAGGTGGACAAGACAAGGACAAGAAAAATGAAAGAGGAAAAGTATGGAAGGATCAATCAATGCGAAAAGAGTGAGATAAAACAGTAAAATGACAGAGAGTAACTGGAGTTGGAGGCAGTGTTTAATGATGAAGCCCAACAGAGACATCAGATGACGTCACGGCGGGTATTGGAAATTCTATTTATAGCGCTCCCTCGAGAGAGAGAGAGAGAGAGAGAGAGAGAGAGAGAGAGAGAGAGAGAGAGAGAGAGAGAGAGCTTGAAACAGGAGAGGGAAAGATAAAACTTAACACACACGAACTATACACGAGTATACAGTTTGTTTTATACACACACACACATATATATATATATATATATATATATATATATATATATATATATATATATATAAATACTGTATATATTAGATACCTACACATATATGCATACATACATACACACACATACATATATATGTACGAGAGAGGAGATATAGGTAGAGAGAGAGAGGAGAGAGAGAGAGAGTAGGAGAGAGAGAGAGAGAGAGAGGGAAAGATAAAACATTACCAGCACACACATGAACTATATATATATATATATATATATATATATATATATATATATATATATATATATATATATATATATATATATATATATATATATATATATTTTGTATATATGAGAAATGGAAGAGAATACTCTCTTCAACGTAGTTTGCCATCGAAATTGAGAGAGAGAGAGAGAGAGAGAGAGAGAGAGAGAGATCTGACACCGTTCCCTTTGTTGCGCAGTTGAGATCCGCACAAAAACGAGACTGGATATCCCTTCTGTTGATAATTACAGCCAATGCTATTCTGGGCAACTGCCGACACTCTCTCTCCCTCTCTCTCTCTCTCTTTTTCCGGAGTGTTATGACTTAATTAGCATTTCATGATCGGATTGCGTCTTTGATCTACTGGCCACCGTTGCTCTGTTTATGCTCGGCGAATAATGGCACACTGACGGATTAATTCGAGGTGCGGAGCTTTGCAGCAAGTGAAGGCATTTTATGGCTATGAAGTGTTATTAATTAAACACGCGCGCATGCGCATTTCAAAGACTGCGTGTGCGTGCGCTCTATACATATGGGAATGGACGTGAGCTGTAACTATAAACAAGTGCATGCAGCGCTATTTCGTTGTCAGAATGTAGACGTTTATGTATATACAGTATATATATATATCTATATATATATGTATGTATATATATATATATATTATATATATATATATATATATATATATATATATATATATATATATATATATATAGGTGTGTGTATGTATGTATGTCTATATATATATATATATATATATATATATATATATATATATATATATATATATATATATATATATATATATATATGTATATAATATATATAATTTAATTGTGTACAAATGTAAGCCCTAACTATGTGGGTTATGAATGCGTACGCGTGCATGAAAAAATATGACTGCCTTCACGTACATGCAGTACATATTTAGTAACTACGTACATAAGCAACAAAATACATAAATGATCATACATATAACATTTCACGTACCTCGCTCACACCGCTTTCCGTGTTCATGACATCGTGAGTGACAGAAAGACCGTCAAAAGTAAAGCACAGAATTTAAGGCTAATAAAGTATGGAAAGTTCTTTTGAAGGAACGCTTGTCACAGACAATCGAGTTTTCACCCCATGTACTGGAAATGTAGAAACGCAGGTCAGAACCAGAAAAGGTCAACACAAGCGTTAGGGACAAGGATGGAGTAAATGGTTACTTTCGAGTCGTATTTGCACATCTTCCTGTAGAAATGATAAATGACTGTCTCCGTGCGTTGTGTTTGTCTTACTTCTAGAAAGACTACAATGACGGAAAAGAAAATTAAGAAAATAAACCCCACCATGTCGTCCACGCCCACCTTCAAAAGAAGAAGAATACAGTAATGGACAAGGAAATTAAGAAAATAAAACCCATATCGTCTACACCCACCTTCCGAAGAAGAAGAAGAAGAAGAAGAAGAAGAAGAAGAAGAAGAAGAAGAAGAAGAAGAAGAAAAAGAAGAAGAATACAGTGATGGACAAGGAAATTAAGAAAATAAAACCCATATCGTCTACACCCACCTTCCGATGAAGAAGAAGAAGAAGAAGAAGAAGAAGAAGCAGAAAATGAAACTGCGTTTGAGTCGGACGAGTCTGTCACGCGAGCAGCGGATTCTTCCCGTCAAGGCGAGAATCAAATATTCATCGGGAGCTATTTTGGCCTTCCCTTAAGGCTGTTCCATGACCACCTTTACGTCCGCACCGCAAACGAACGACGGGGCCAGCAATAGTTCGGGTGACACGAATTAATGATCTTTGCGGTATTGTTTTGCGAGCAATTTGTACTACTGACAAGTGTTTGGAACTATGCCTCTGAATGCCTGAAACGCTTTGAGCAAGTGGAAAAGTTCGCCAGAAAAATATGATGAAGGAGAATATTTGCATATATTTTATACACTGTGTCTGCAATATCCTCACGCTAGATTTTCGCGGCAATTTGCAATATAGTTCACAAAGATTACAATAATCTACGTATTGCAAAACTCAAGCAACATTTGATAATATATTTTCGTGATAATACGAGATGGCTGCAGCGACTTATATCACAATGCGTAAAACCTGCAGCTAACATATAAAATGTGTTCAATAATGAAACATATTAACACGGAGACCCTAAAGCTACGGTTATCAGTATCAAAATGAAGCCTTTTATTTCATTGTCACTCAGATCCGGGTAATATCTCTTTAAACGTTTCAAAATTGAAAAAAAAAAATTAAATAATGCGAGAAGTGGAAGCGTGTAAAACAATGCAAGTCTACAATAATTAGACTAAATTAACTAAGTTAATTTTCTTTCGTACGCAATTCTGCATCCATCTTCAGGTGGCACTTGCAGCTTCCTCAAGTAGAAATAAATAAGATAGGTCAAGTGTACGATTGCCCAGAGGCTGCAGAACTGGTCATTGTACTACATTTAATTCTTTTATACCTGCGTGCGCGCCCACACACCCACTTACAAGTTTGATTTTTCTGTAAACGCCTTTTTACCCCTTGAATTGTGCGCCGCCACATATTCAACAAGCTATCAGGGATCAGGTTGCTAGCCACATGGTATCTGTACCACTTATATATGTACAGTATATATATACATATATATATATATAAATATATATACATAATCTATTTTATATATATACTATATATATATACTCGTATATAGATATATATATACATACATACATACATACATACATTATTACATACATACACACACATATATGTATGTACATTGCATAAGTAACCTGAGGATTTCTAATAATATATAATAAATATATATATATATATATATATATATATATATATATATATATATATATATATATTATATCTAGTATATATTGTAAAATGATGTCGAGAGTGGAATGGCAGGCTCTATTAGAAATCCTCAGGTTTACGGTAAGTTTGCCTTCTAGTTTTTTAGGTCCATGGAAAACTGAATCATCGCTGAGGCCACGAAAAGTTCGAAAATTCACAGGCAATGACGTGTCTGAAATATCATCAATTCGCGTTTTACTAATCATTTCATATAAGAGCATAAATAAAGCTGGTTTGTACGCAAAAGGGAAATAAGCCGAGACTTTTTCCTGAATGCTACTTATCATTATTTTTTGGGAATGGGATGCCATATAAAATTTAGGGCCAAGGGCCAAGCGCTGGGACCTATGAGGTCATCCAGGGCTGAGAGAGAACTTGAGAGTAAAAAGGTTGTAAATGCGTAGCAGGAAGAAAATCTCGCGGTGACACTGTAATGCAATTGTTAGGAAAGGATGGAAAGTAAGATGGAAGAAAGAGAATATGAACGGAGATACAGTAAAAGAAATCAATGGGGTTGCAGCTAGGGGCAGAAACGGAAGCTGCAAAGAACCTTAAGTAATGCCTGCAGTGCACCGCGTGAGGTGCACTGACGGCACTACCTCCTCCTCGGGAATTATTTTTTAGTTTTCATCAAACACTTATCGTGGAAAATCCAGTTGCGACGTCTTTAGAGGAACGGCAATCCAATTATTTTTGCTGTATTGTTTGTCGTCTTGTGCGCGGCTCCATTGTGACGAGATAAGGGAAACTAGAACGGGAAACAAACGCTCAAACGCAGCGAGATAAAAAAAAGAAATAAAAAAAACCTTCAGGCGAGAATATTTGCAATGTGGTTTTCCATGCTAACGCGAGATGAGTGTAAACAATTCGACTGACAAAAACCAACGGCTACACGATAAGGCCTTTTGGGTAAGAATGCTTTTCATATTGCGGGAAGTATTCTTACCTATTTCTTCGTACTGGGGAGTTCTTCCATTGCAACGCGAGGTAAAATGGGAACATTATTTTGGACCTGCTATGCGCAAAATTTCTTTTCTTTTCAGATTTCGCCGTTACCTGTTGTACCTCCACCTCTTCCTCCTCCTCCTCCAGCTGCGAGTCGTTTCACGGAACGGGACAAAAGGTCGGTGAATACGGAGTTATTGCTGATGCTTCTGGTAAAAATTGCGTGCAGATACGCACGTAGGCATTCAAGGAAAGGTTGACAAGATGGTTTTATTAATAAAGTCTTCGTGGTGGTGGGGGGAAAGAAATATAGATGTTCTCACGAAAAAATATGTGAGTAAAAATCAAATTACAAGAACAAAATGAAAAGCAGCACCGTATCAATATAAGAGGATGTGGAAAATACTGAAAAGAAGGAAGGGAGAAAAATAAATTTTTATTCAGAGAAATCCGCAGACGATAAGGCGTTCAGCAAGGGAAATAAAACAAGAGAAACACGTGGAGATGGGAGAGTAGGTCAGAAAAGAAAAGGAAAGGATGGAGAAGACGAAGGAAGAAGATGAAAGGAAAAACATGGAGAAGACGGAAGGGGGCAGAAGAATGGAATGAGAGAGAGAGAGAGAGAGAGAGAGAGAGAGAGAGAGAGAGAGAGAGAGAGAGAGAGAGAGAGAGAGAGATAAGAAGTCGGTCTAGGAGCCGAGGGAAAGGTGGGAGGCAGGATCATGCTGAGGAGAACGTGAGGGCATCCAGGAGGAGGAGGAGGAGGGAGGAGGAGGAGGAGGAGGATGAGGAGGGGGGAGGAGGAGGATGAGGAGGGGGAGGGGGGAGGGGGGAGGGAGGAGGAGGAGGAGGATGAGGAGGAGGAGGAGGCAAGGAGAGATGAAGTGGTGTAAGAGAAAATCTAAAATAGCTGAAAAACTGTCGATTCAGCGCGTGTAATGAAGAGATGGGGGAGGGGGAAAGGAGGAGGAGGAGGAGGAGGAGGAGGAGGAGGAAGTGAATGGTGCTGGCGGGACCTGAGTTGGGCCTTCATTGAAAGCCACGGAGTTGAATATTTCTGAGAGACAGAATCACATCGGCTGCAAATTCTCTTTCAGTCCACTTTTCTCTATCGTCTACCTAACCTTCCCTTTCTCAAGGGGTGGTACTATCGATTCCTATACGGCAAAATCCCAGTCTATAGTTTCCTTTTCTTTTATTTACTATTATTTTATTTTATTTTTTTGGTTCTCTTGGGGCACCGAATAGAAAAGCACCATATTGCCTGTCCCATAGGTCCTTGGATCTGAAAAGAAAAAATACAAATCAGCCCGTTCCTTCTGGGTAATTCGACATAAAGTAGGAACAATCACGATAATTATCAAGTACAATAACTAATATTATTTCCAAAAGTGTTGAAAAAGTCACTATTTTTTAGCACAGACGAGAAAGAAATCTGCTAAGACCAGTTTTTCCACGTTACTTTGACGGGAAGTTAATTAGATTATATCAGACCAGCTGCCTTCCTTAGCCTCAAGGACATGTTAATTAATGACTATTTGAGAAAGAGAAAGATATATATATATATATATATATATATATATATATATATATATATATATATATATATATATATATATATATATATGTGTGTGTGTGTGTGTGTGTGTGTTTATGTAACTCCTGTTCCATTGAGCAAAAATGTTAACAAGTACCCTGATTCATATATAAAAAGCAGAGCAAAACTGCAACTGGCAATAAGTGGATGGCAGTGATATTTTTGCATAGAAAAGTAACTTGAGGAACAGCAATTTTACCAAGGATATCCTTAAATAAAACAATACAACGGAAACTCGCATAAGAGTAATTATGTGAACCTCCTTGAAATCAATACAAGATTGCGTTCATTGCTACACACTTTGGCCCCCCTTCATGTAAAGGAGAGAGAGAGAGAGAGAGAGAGAGAGAGAGAGAGAGAGAGAGAGATTATTATTATGAATAGTACCGTGATTGGTTTCCTGTTTTGTTCTGGACTCGAACTCGTCCTTTTTAAGAAAAGTGGGGAACTTACATAACACACACATACACACACACACACACACACACACATATATATATATATATATATATATATATATATATAGAGAGAGAGAGAGAGAGAGAGAGAGAGAGCATACTAGTCGAAAATGGATAGCCTTTCAATGAGTGTGTGAGTGTGTGTGTGAGAGAGAGAGAGAGAGAGAGAGAGAGAGAGAGAGAGAAAGTATATGGTCACAAAGAAATTGAAAAAGTTGAAACAAATGGTTAATGCTATTTTGCTTTCGTTAGCTATGTTGCTGCCGAATATATGAATATCTACGTTCATTTCTTTGTGACAGTTATTTCCTTACTTATCTGGCCCAAATGAACTGAATGACAGTCCACGTCAAGGATTTCACAAACAATTTTGTAACTCTGGCGAGGGATATTGCTTACATGCACGGTTTTAGTGATATAATCATAAGAAAAGATTATATCTACACTGGATACGTCCAATATTGATTTGTTGAACTCAAAGCTTACGAAATAAGGCAAACAAAGAGTTTGTTACGTAATTTTGGCTTCCTCTCTCTTTTATTATAATATGGCAGTACAGCTTTATTGTAGGATGTGTCCTAAATATGAGCTGGATAGCGCTAGTACCTACCTATTTTCCTTATTCAGGAACCCAGGCTTGACAACATGTAATTCTCGCAAGAGCAGTGAAGAGAATGTGGGGAGTTTATATCAATATTTATTTTCTGTGTGGCGTTGTTATTCCCCGATAGAAGTTGTTGTATATATTTTGTAGTATGTATGTATATATATACACATACATACACGCACAAATATATATATACATACACAGCATACATATATATATATAAGTATATATATATATATTTATATACACACATTTATATATGAATGGCCATTATAAGTTAACGTTCTTGCTAAGGCGTAGCTGACACTTTGGAAGTGTCTGAATCGGCAGGACTATTGCATGCAAGCCTACTTTGCATGACGATTAACCGTAAATGGAAGCAAAGGTTCCAGCAAAAGAAATTGTTCGCATATTATAGCGTTCGATACCAAGCAACGCGTCGTGAGGTGTGACTGGTTCTTCACTGTATATAATAAGACTTCATATGTGACCTGTAAAATGCAAATTCTCCCGTGTGTAGGAAACAGCTTGTATCTTTATTCGAACCTGAATAAAATTATGGATTCTTTCGTTAAAGAAGCCACACGAAGGGACGTAAACAAAGTATGGAGTTGGACAGCAAAAATTCTATAACTTTGCTAACGGGAAGGATGGTTTCCATGGTGACATTTGGTACAATCTTAGCAGGTACCCAAAAAAAGGTTTATACGAAGCTTTATTAAAATCCGATTACCTCTTCCCCAGATATTCTGTTTATACGTACGCACGCTAAGAGACAGATGGAAACATCTATCTCCGCTCACTTTCGTAGGCGGAGATGCTAAGACAATAATCTCTAAATGAACAAATTAACTTTATTCAGTGTTTACCGGAAAAGTTTTGTTTTTATCAAAAAAAAAAAAAAAAAAAAAAAAAAAAACATAAGTACCCAGAATTTTACACATATTCACCTTAAAAAAATTCAAGTTTCCTCTTTGGGCAGAAAGAAGAAATTTAAAAATTTAAGTTTCTCCTTTAAGCAAAAAGAAGAAATTTAAAAATTCAAGTTTCCTCTTTGAGCAGAAAGAAGAAATTTAAAAATTCAAGTTTCCTCTTTGAGCAGAAAGAAGAAATTTAAAAATTCAAGTTTCCTCTTTGAGCAGAAAGAAGAAATTAAAAAATTCAAGTTTCCTCTTTGAGCAGAAACTTAAAAATTCAAGTTTCTTCTTTGAGCAGAAAAAAATTAAAAATTCAAGTTTCCTCTTTGAGCAGAGAGAAGAAACTTAAAAATTCAAGTTTCCTCTTTGAGCAGAAAGAAGAAATTTAAAAATCCAAGTTTCCCCTTTGAGCAGAAAGAAGAAATTTAAAAATTCAAGTTTCCTCTCTGAGCAGAAAGAGGCAATTTAAAACACTGTTTTCCTCCTCTCCACGTAAAAGGGAGCGTGGACCCACTGACCCCCTCCCGAGCTCCCAGGTGAGAGGAAAAAGGTGTAGTTCACGGGGTCATTCGGTAGATACCGAACAGCGGCGTCGAAATGTCACAGCTGAATAGAACGCATCCGTCTACCTTCACACAGCTTCCCGCGGTTCCAGAATTATACGTGAAAAGCGAAAACATAGTGAGGATTTTCAAATGGATATGTTGCCCAGATTAATCTAATAAATTTCATGTTAAATTAGAAACGATAAAATTGTTAATGTTTTATTTAAACAGATGAGCAACTGTGACAGTCTTATTTAAAATGTATCATTTAATCATGCTTAATCAGACTGAAAAGCTTTAGCACTTAATATTTAAGCGCTGAATTTATTTCAGCTTAGAGATCTTCATAATAACATAAGTAAATTAGTATGCGGGCACATGCTTTTATTTTTTCAGATTATTATAACTTTAAGATGCGCGTATAAAATATGGAAAATTACTATGATTCTGTAACTTCTCAAAATATTCACAAATAAGTAAGTTCAATTTCGCATTAGTGATGATTTCTGTTCAAATTTTCCTTAGACGACCGACAAAATTCTCTGGTATTCCAGAATGATAAACAGTCAGCACCACAAAGAGACAGATTCCCAGTATGGAAAATAACAAGAGCGGGAATGAGAATCACACAGCTTTTCAGAATTATGAAAAAAAGGTAAGACAAAACACGGATTTTTCCCTGGCCTATAAATAGCGAGCAATTAAAATCTTGGTCTCACCAGTTTTTCGAAACGATAAAATGATGAAAAGATAAACTCCCTGTGTCAGAAAACGAAAAGATTCTCTTGATAATCTATTTTCGATTTGTATTTTTATTTAGATGCAGGTATCCTTTCAAAGACTGTTTTATAATTTTTCTTTCTTTATTCAGTTTTAATTTCCAGTAATTTTGCATTAGATATACATACATTATATTATGTATATATATATATAATATATATATATATATATATATATATATATATATATACATACATAATTATATCATATATATATATACACATAATTATACACACATACACACATATATATACATATATATACATATATGTATATATATATATATATATATATATATATATATTATATATATAAAATATAAAAATATATATATAATGTACAATATATATATATATACACACACACACACACACACACATATATATATATATATATATATATATATATATATATGTATGTATGTATGTATGTATATGTATACTTCCAAGGTAGCACAGTGAGTATAAGGGCAATCGTAGCAGTAAGCGACTACCTGACGTAAGAGGGGCAAGTCCGGTTCATCTTTGAAAATCACCGTGTTCTGGTCCTCGAAAAAACTTTGCTACAAAGTCGTATACTTGGTGCCTTAGCAACTGAAAGTTTAAACACGAATTTCAGTACCTGGAGGAGGAGGAGGAGGAGGAGGAGGAGGAGGAGGAGGGGGTGAGTATCGGGGAACCTGCGTGATTTGTTCCTGGCAACCGCCACAAAGCGTCTCGAACAGCGCTCTTGCGCGCTTGGAAGTGCTGCTGCAGGAACAACAACCTGTTAATAAACTTTACTAGTGATTTATATTATGTCATATATTACAGATTTGTTACTAACATTTCTGCAGTGTATGTGTGTATGAACGTTTATACATTACATGTTATATGTATGTATGTGTAAACTAAAATACACAAAGAATATGCACGTGATTTGTTTACCAGCTGGTCACAGATAAAGCTTGCAAAGAAACGACAGAGTGCTAAGTAATTTCGTGTCATTACCACATCTTTGTACATTAGTGGTTAATTATATATATATATATATATATATATATATATATATATATATGAGTTAATTATATATATATATATATATATATATATATATATATATATATATATATATATATATATATGTGCGTGCCAGGTGTGTGTGTTCATATAACGTATTATGATATGATGTGGGAAGAGGTTAGTCACTGAAGTGGTTATGCAAGAAATGTAGCAGGGTGTTATAAATGGATTTTCCAGTCAATTTCCCTTCGTGTAAGTGACAGGAAAAAGTTGAAGTGCATAAAATAAGTTGCTGCAAGTATCTGCAGCGTAAGAAGAACTGATGAGGTAAGAAAAATGGAGATACGCAGCAGCGGCAAAACGAACAAGATGGTTTGGTCATGTGGAGAAAAAAATAACAATAATACGTTGTTGGGGAGTGTGTATAATTCAGTGTTATGGGATGGCGAGGAAGACCTAGAAAGGTCTGAATGAAGGAAGACCTTTCATATCCCGCAGGGAGAGAGGGCGTACAGGACAGATGTGAAGGGCGGTGCATATAGGGAGTTCGACGTGCTCCTGGTGAGCTTTCTGTATATACGTACAAAGCGGCTCTTATTGCGGAAGTTTTCTGTAACGGTGATTCATTCACGCTTCAGCGGTTAAAGGCTGAATGTGGCAGATGATGTTTTTTTTCTTTTTCTGGAGCAACTCCATATTAGGGGAGACGTCTCAATATTCAAAAAATTCTGCATGTGAGAGAGAGAGAGAGAGAGAGAGAGAGAGAAAGAGAGAGAGAGAGAGAGAGAGAGAGAGAGAGAGAGAGAAATCAACACAGGTTTTAATAAACAATATTTCGCACAAACTTGTGTGTGTGTGTGTGTGTGTGAGAGAGAGAGAGAGAGAGAGAGAGAGAGAGAGAGAGAGAGAGAGAGAAAGAGAGAAGAAAACGGGCGAAAACAACACAGACTTAGTAATACTCAGATACTTTGCACAAACGTGTATGTGTGTGAGAGAGAGAGAGAGGAGAACGCGAAACGCCGGATTCCATAAGCACCGATTATCGTGGAGCACTGGATGCTTACTCTAACCAGAATGACAATCAGCCGAAGTACACTCGAGCTCCTCACGCCTAATTACCCATAAGGATGATGGTGAAACCTCCCGATTCCACAATATCACTCAATTAATGCAATTACCTAACAATACTGAGAGAGAGAGAGAGAGAGAGAGAGAGAGAGACTTCAGGCATAACACAAAGCTGGTGTAGCTACATATTTATAAATAACAGGTAAGACGTAAAAGAGAGAGAGAGAGAGAGAGAGTTCAGTCATAACGCAAATTGGTGTAGCAACATATTTATAAATAACAGGTAAGAGAGAGAGAGAGAGAGAGTAAGAGAGAGAGAGTAGCTACATATTTATAAAAACAGGTAAACAGGTAAGACAAAGAGAGAGAGAGAGAGAGAGACTTCAGGCATTAAACAAAACTGGTGTAGCAACATATTTATAAATAACATGCAAAGTTAAAAGAACAGATGCTCCGTCAACTGGAGGGCAAGAGGCGGAAGTCATCTGAGTGAAAATCTTTTTTCTTTTTTTTTCTTTTACTATCTTTTGATGTCAATGATTTTTACTTTTTTCCTTCTTATTTTTTCATCTGTTGTCTTTGTATGAATGTTCAGCAGGTTCAACGGGGTCTCTTCCTTGTTGGAAGCGTGTTACTTCCTCGATGTATAACAAAGTTCTATAACTTTCGGTTCTGGAGGGTGCTCTGTCCACGAGAGAAATGTTTTGCTACAAAATAAGGACAGAAAGGGAAGGCGATGAGAAAATGATAGCCTAAGAGGTACAATGACAAATAAGGTGATGAGACAATGATAGCCTAAATGACAGATAAGGTGATGAGACAATGATAGCTAGAGGTATAATGACGGATAAGGTGATGAGACAATGATAGCCTAAGAGGTACAATGACAAATAAGGTGATGAGACAATGATAGCCTAAATGACAGATAAGGTGATGAGACAATGATAGCCAAGAGGTATAATGACGGATAAGGTGATGAGACAATGATAGCCTAAAATTTTTAATGATAAATAGGTGATGAGACATTAGCCTAAATGACAGATAAGGTGATGAAGACATTATTAACCAAGAGTATAATGACGGATAAGGTGATGAGACAATGATAGCCTAAGAGGTACAATGACAAATAAGGTGATGAGACAATGATAGCCTAAGAGGTATAATGACAGATAAGGTGATGAGACAATGACAGCCTAGGAGGTATAATGATAGATAAGGTGATGAAACAACGACAGCCTAAGAGGCATAATGACAGATAAGGTGATGAGACAATGATAGCTAAGAGGTATAATGACAGATAAGGTGATGAGACAATGATAACCTAGGAGGTATAATGACAGAAAATGATGTGAATAGGAAATGAAACTCTTCTCATTTTTTTTCTTTTACAATTTGTCCTAACATGAGACGCCATACATCACAGAACCAATCTGTACAATCTTAAAATATGTTCTTAGGTGCCTAATATTTATGAGGTATTTAGTTACGAAATATAAAAATCGTTAAGCTAAAAGTAAATAAAACTTTTAACATAATGACTGTTGTATTACGTAACCAAATATCTTGTAAACATTAATGATCTAAGACTGTACAAAATAGTTTTGTTGTTATTATGAAACTTAAGCTCGCCAGGAGCTGAAAAATCTTGCAAGCACAGAGAAAACATTGGGTCCATGCCTTGGCTATATGTAAATTTGGTAACTACCTATTTAGGGCTATATATATATATATATATATATAATATATATATATATATATATATATATATATATATATATATATATATATATATATTTTAAATAAGAGGATGTAATTTGGCATTTAACAACCAGTAACTTTTGGAAATAAAAAAGTTTCTTAACTCCTCAGTGAAAAAAGGACACTCATGTGATTAAAACTGATTAATCACACAGAAATCAAATATGATAAACACTGAGCTCTGACGAAAATCGATGATGTTTAAAACTGATTATCCGTCGTGAAAATTCAATAAATGATTAAAACTGATTAATTACTGCGAAAATGAATCATCCTCGATGAAAAATAACGACCTATGAATGAACACTGACTGATAATTCTGAAAGCTAATTAACTGTAATTAAAATTAAGTATGATGAAAATTACGCTTAAAACCAACCGTAACGAAAATGACATAATTAAAAGTAAAGCAGATTAACATGACTGATGTAAATAAACTGGCTATGCAATATATGCAATATAAAACGCCGCCTCAGTGACACACAAACTGTACTGATTCATATGCCTCAGTAACTAATGATGATCCACAATTTCGCAAAAAACAGTCACACCTGCAAAAACACCACGCCAAACACGCCTCCCTTTATCCCCCCGCCACATTACCCTCGGACACCTTCCTTTGCTCTCCCGTGCAGCATCTGACGACGACGAGGCCCTTCTAACTAGGCGAGAGTGAAAGCAGGTCGTATCTCCCGAGGCCTTGAGATGACATTATTCCCCGGACTGATTCCACCTTCTTAGAAGAGCGTCTGAAAAAAACATCTTTCAATCTAAGGAGAGTTTCTGTATAACAAGAAATGTCTTTTATTACGACAGCTCTCGTCCAATGCGTCTCGGCATCTGGGTCGAACATTGTTAAAATAGAATTGAGATTAATATATCGCTTAGGGGTGAAGATCCTTTGAGCGTAGCAAATGAGGTATTTGCTTATATTTCTCGCTGTCGTATTGGACGACCTGAGTTTCCGATGATTTCACAACAGGAGCTACTTTGCCTAGGTGTCAGTCCTTTGATGTATATTACTAATGTGTAGTGATTTGATAGAACCGTAGCTTTTAGATTAGGGGAAGCAGCGAGGACGAGAGTAGTAACAGATCAGTTACGTAAATATATAACTTGAATTTTACTTCCGTATAAAAAAAGAAGAAAGCTCATAAAGCGAGAAACTGTACACTAATAGAGACACAAGTTATCAACTGTTCTTCTCCAGAAAATCACATAAAACTATAAAACTGCCTTTTCACGCAATACAAAATCGAGCAGATGTCAACTCTGTTCTAAGGCGAAGAAAACATTTGAATATGTTACTTAGCTCTCAAGTTTTCTTCAAGGGAACAATGAGCTTTGTTTGTAAAACTTGTAAGGTCGTCTAGGTAAAATAAAAAGAAGTTACGAGGGTCTGTTCTGTTACTCGCTGGAGGAGTTTCCTTAAGAGTTAAGTGACTTTCTGTAGTTAGCGGAGACGATATATATATATATATATATGTGTGTGTGTGTGTATGTATGTATATATATATATATCTATCTATCTATCTATCTATCTATCTATCTCTATCTATATATATATATATATATATATATATATATATATATATATATATATATAGTTACAATCAATTTTGTACGTGATTCATTTATCATACATTACCAGATGAGTTTTGAAGGCCACTCCTACCTTGGCACCGGCCTGTGGTTGGATATGCAGTCTCTAACGGTTGTGTATGTTCGTCAGTACTGTTCCTGTAGTATATATATTTGTGAGTTCTCATACTCTGTATCGGTCCTTCGTCAATGGCTTGAAATAAAGTCAAAACCGGTCAGGACCTACACCCCGTCTCTTATTTTTCACCTGTGGTAATGTGATATATATATATATATATATATATATATATATATATACAGTATATATATATATATATATATATATATATATATATATATATATATATATATATATATATATATAAATGGTAGTTATTGAAAGAACCCCACTTCCTTTCCCCTTTGATACATTTACGAGCAGAAACAAAATAAAACCTATAGGAGAATTATTGTTCCCACTCTTTTTGTTTTAAAAAGAACAGTCTCAAGAGTGAGAGATTTGAAAGAAATAAGTCGTGTTAAGGAAAAAAACTGTATGGCGCGGCCAATTAACACCTATCAATAAGGTGAATTGGGCGTCAAAATCATTCATATTATTGTTTAGCTAAATGTTTATTTCAAATAACTTCGATCTACATTTATACTGTAATCTTCCGATAAAAATAACTAAATAACGTACTCATGTGAGGAAAAATACTAATTGCAATTCAGCCTTCTTTTCAAGCTGATCAGTATCACGTCACTTTCTTTTGTCTAAGTTCAATTAATTACATCCGCGGCTTTCCCTTGATTGATGTACCGCTGTCTTTTCGTCCTTCGTCTGAATGGAATGGAATAGAATATAAAATTTAGGCCAGAGGCCAAGCGCTGGGACCTATGAGTTCATTCAGCGCTGAAAGGGACATTGCAAGTAAAGAGGTTTTAAAGGTGTAACAGGAGGAAAACCTTGCATTTGCTCTATGAAACAACTGTTAGGAGAGGGTGGAAAGTAAGATGGCAGAAAGAGAATATGAACAGAGGTACAGTAAAAAAAGAATGAAAGGGGTTGCAACTAGGGACCGAGGGGACGCTGCAAAGAACCTTAAGCGATGCCTACGATGCACGCATGAGGTGCACTGGCGGCACTAACCCCCCTACGGGACTTTCGTCTTAATAATATTGTCTTGGTTTTTCATCAGTTGAAATTCGATCTCGGTATCATAACTTCCCTGTTACTAAAAATAATTCTCGGGTTTAAACAAACAAACTAAAAATAACTCGCTCTATCTTCCTCTGCGTGTGAGGAAAAAATCAACTTTCTTGCAGGATCTGTTATCTAATCCCATGAACCCGTCTGAGGCGAATAACTTTCGGAAGCGAAAGGACACAAGCCTCCCGTTTCCCCGGGTGGAAACAGGGTCAAGAACGGCAGCGCCCAAAACCGGGTCAAGGACTAGCATTCGAATAATCACCCACCCCCTATCTACCCTGCCCGGTCCCAACCCTCACTCGGTGGCGGGGTAAAGGCAGCATCCAGACGATTTCCAGACAAAAGACATTCACAATTCTCTCTCTCTCTCTCTCTCTCTCTAGCAATTTTAGCTTTAGTTATTCAGTAGCAGTAAATTAAGGTTGATTGGTAATCCTAATTTTGGTTAGCGTTAATTGATAATTTTAATTTTAGTTAACGTTAACTGATCATTTGAATTTTGGTTAACGTTAACTGATAATTTTGATTTTGATTAGCGTTACTTGATAATCTTAATTTTAGCTGACGTTAATTGATCATTTTGATTTTAGTTAATGTTAATTGATAATCTTAATTCTGGTTAACGTTAATTGATACTTTAATTTTGGTTACGTTTATTGATCATTTTTATTTTGGCTAACGTTAATTGATAATTCTAATTTTGGATAGAGTTAACCGATAATTGTAATTCTGGTTGAAGTTAACTGACAATCTGAATTTTGGCTATCGTCAATTGATCATTCTAATTTTGATTAAAGTTAACTGATAATTTAAATTTTGGCCAAAGCCACAATTTCATTCTCACATCCGCCATAAAAATCATTCTAATTTTTATCACTTGGCAGTCACTAGTTTCCCCTTGAGGAAAGTCTTTTCACTTCCATGTTTTTTACGTTAAACTCTCCTATGTTTAATTTATTTCATTTACAAAGTGTTTGTAATGTGATGGCATTCGTCTTTTGTATTAAGTCTTTACTACATTCTCCTTTCTCCCTGAAATATTTTATGAGAAAGCAAGAATTTAACAACTTCAAAATCTAAAAACCAAGTGCATGCTTTTTTCGATGAATGCTAACTAATCCGATCCGGGTAAATTAATTTTGTTTAGCAACAATAAATCTCTAGAAAATGCAAAAGCTGCTTTTCTGCCTTTGCAGTGATAGTTTCGATTTAAAAATGAGAGCTGTATTGGCAAGGACTTAACGACTTGAAATTTTACTCAAATTATTCCATCACTTCATTGAATAAATTAAAGTGTCACGCGGAAATAAAGGAGTAAAGGGAATATTTGTGATCTTGCCGTGTCCGGCTCGCTAATGAATCACGTACGGGTCAATGCTTGCATCCACTACACGAAGGAGCCTGTGACTGTTATAAATGATGTATAAGCCCCAGGACTATATATATATATATATATATATATATATATATATATATATATATATATATATATATATATATATATATATGTATATATATATATATATATATATATATATATATATATATATATATATATATATATATATATATATTATTTTTTATATTTATTTTTCCCTTGATTCGTGGAATCCATTGGCATGGGTCGTCCTGAAGAGTGAGAGGGGAGTCTGCATATTATTTTGAATTTTGAGAAAAGGGCACTTGTGGGGCGTTGGATCAAAGGGGCAGGTGCTTGGGTACCCACAGCAAAACGCCCCCCCCTGCCCCTGCACTTGCCTGATAAGCACTTTCCATGCCAAGACCATCTTGCCTTAGCGTCCGATGAAGGGGATACAGGCAGTCTCAGGAAACGCTAATATTTTTTATAAGAAGAAGAAGAAGAAGAAGAAGAAGAAGAAGAAGAAGAAGAAGAAGAAGAAGAAGAAGAAGAAGAAGGAAAAAAGAATTCTTATTAAACGCCATTATGTTCTTCCAGTTGTTTTCTATGTAATAATTGTCAGTAAAGCTTAACAACTGAGTAGAGATCTTAAGATCATGACCTTAATGCCATCTTTATCATCATGGAATATAACACTATCTCAACTTGATATATATAATATATATATATATATATATATATATATATATATATATATATATATATATATATATATATATATATATATATATATATATTATATATACACATAAATACATACATACACACACACATATGTGTAAATGTGTATATATGTATGTATGTATAAGTGTTTAAAAAACTTGAATTTTAAACAAATCTCCAGGTCTGGATCACGATGATTTTGCTATTTTCACAGGATCTGACTCTGAAGAGCTCCTGATGAGGTCTGCAGGAAATGAAAACCAATCAACAACGAGCTTATGATTAAGTCTAGGATTACGTAGCATTCGCCGCTATGAGAAACGAATCTGATGTGGCTAATGATATGATGTCAAGTACACAAAAGTAAGAGAACGGACAGGATAAATCCCTAATTGTTTACTTAAAGACATGCTCGCAAGTGGCTAAAAATGGAGAATGATACATGATAAAAGAAGCAAGAGACGAAGGATTGGTCTAGTCTTCATTGCGAGGTGACTAGAAAAATGTAAGGTGTACAAGAGTATTAGAAAACAAAAAGGGCCTCACCGGAGACTGGGTGATTAGAAAATAGATCATCGACTTTCTAAATGCTACTTGCACAATAGCACACCATATCCATCCATACGGCACCATCAGATCTTCCCTTCAGAGCAACGTTGAAGGAGGAGAAGAGCGCCCGTGTTTCCAACTGCCTACCCACAGGTGTGGTGATGGATCCACCTGTTAACCTACTACTGACCATAATGCATCTGGCACCTGTAAGTATTATAAAGCTTTAACAGTGGAGGTAACAAGTTCTTCGTTGGAGGGGTGGATGGAGCTGTCGCCTGGCACGTTGTTGGCCCAACGTTCGACTCTCCTACCCGGCTAATGAAGAATCAGAGGAATTTATTTCTGGTGATAGAAATTCATTTTCGTCATAATGTGGTTCGATCCTAATAAGCTGTAGGTCCCGTTGCTAGGTAACCAATTGGTTCTAGCCACGTAAATAAATCTAATACTTCGGGCCAGCCCTAGGAGAGCTGTTAATCAGCTCAGTGGTCTGGTTTAACTAAGATATACTTTTTTTTTTGTTCAGAAACTGACGAATAACTGAACTGTTGATGTTCATGTGATCTATCGTCCCAAGCGGACATAGTCCACGTGGCACTTTTGAAGCTCATTTGTACAGCTATACAGTAATCATTTAGGTGTGTTGATGGAGACTCGTGGGCAAGATGTAGCGGACAGACTGACGTCAACGCCATAGCATAATATGGCTCGCCAAGAGCTGGCTTAAAAATAGAATGAATTATAGAAAAAGAAGATATGATCTTACAGAGACAACCTCTATAACTTTCACTAAAATATCAAATTTTACTTGTTTTATCCATGATCTACTACTTCATCCGTTATAACCAACATTATCATCATTGTTATTAACAATTTATTTACTACAGTTACAATGGAATTATCATCGATAGATGTACTAGTAGAACTACTAATATTGTCTGTAAACAATGTGTGAAGAAATTCGAATCCCCCAAGCCAAACTACAGTATAAAAAGTACAGGTATGAACGGTAGGCTGAGAGAGAGAGAGAGAGAGAGAGAGAGAAGTTCTGACAAACTCGGAATCGAAAAATTCTCTCGTTCATCGGCTACTTCTGTTTCCTTGCTATTTTCATCTCGCGCGACAGAGCCAGAGGAGCAGAGTTCCTGGCCCTTTGACGAAATGATTAAAATCCAGCCTCTCAAAAGAGATTTCGGGGAAAGATGGCGATCTATAAGAAATTCAATGAAGTTTTAGGCAACTGAAAAAAAGGGCAGTTCCTAAGGAATAATCGCTCTTTGGGGGGTCCCGTTGCTATGGCAACTTAACCTCTCTCTCTCTTCTTTAGTTAGGTTACCTTATCGCTATTCTACTCCCCTGTATCGACCATCCATTTCCCCCCCCCCCCTCCCCTGGTACACAAAACCCCAACCCCGATCCCCCGTGGGACCATATCAAGTACAGGGAGACAAGATTACAAGGATCAGCTTTCGTAGATTATCTCGGGTTTTTCTTTGAAGAGCACTTCCTTCCCTTTGTTCATTCACTCAGGTCTTGCCTATTGCACAAGTGAGGAAGCCAGTCACAAGAAACGCCCAGGAAGGATAGTAGGCTGCATCAATATGGCTAAGGTATGGATATGGAAATCTAAGCTAGGCTTCAACAGTAGAATTTCCAGTATTCTTTGGGGATATGTATCATGTTAGACTACAGCACACTGAAGATTTTCTGTTTCTGCTACACACATGCATATATACATACATATATAATATGCATATAATACACATATATATATATATATATATATATATATATATATATATATATATATATATATATATATATATACATATATCTAATATATTATATATACATATATATGTATATATATATATATATATATATATATATATATATATATATATATATATATATATATATATATATATATATATATATATATATATATATATATATATATATATACACTCGGGAAAATCACATGAACCACTGGAAAGCTTAAAACTATCGAAGCAATAAATAAAAACGGACCATCAACCAATTACAATTTATTATTAGCTCAGAACTCGAGCAAAACTACTCTCATCCCTACGAGGGTCACTGCCCTCGCCTCCGTTACTTGTACCTTGCCACTCCTCTTCCCGTCTCTGGCGCTGCGTTCCGTCTGTTCCACTTTCTCTGTCCCCTGTTCTTGTCATTTGTTACACCGTGTCTTTGCTGTTTATGCGACAGTCGGTTTTAGTTTTCTGTAAAAGACAACTACTGAGATTGCTATTTGTGTGTCCGTCAGCACTTTTCCTGTCCGTCCTCAGGTCTTAATAACAACCACTGAGGCTAGAGGGCTGCAAATTGGTGTTGATCATCCACCCTCCAATCATCAGACATATCAAATTG
>NC_089755.1:45690120-45692620 GCF_040412425.1 Macrobrachium rosenbergii
TATATATATATATATATATATATATATATATATATATATATATATAATATATAATATATATATATAACAATATATATATATATATATATATTTGTGTGTGTGTGTTTTGTGTCCTAGTGTATGCATCCATTCACTATCACAATAACTACAGTGAAAAGTATTACAAGCAAATCACTATTTGCTTTTGCACGTCACTATTCCTGAACGTATTCCTTTACCCAGCATGTGTATCGCTGAAAAATCATATTCCTTTTCTCAAAGTGCCACAAAATAATATTTCACAATGTTATATAGTGCTAGATAATAATAATATGTTTTTATTAAAGAGCTAGGTAATGACATTTCATCAAACAGTGAAGGATAAATATATCTAATTCTATCAAACGGGGCTGGGAAATCATTTGCATTTTCATCGGAATTTTGCAAATACTATGGATTCATGGATTTTATCAGTGATAGACTATTATTGAACTTTTTATTAGGGACAGATGGTCCTTTTATATAATTTAGTGCTGAATATTCATATTCCTTCGCGTCAGACATCATTAAATAAGTGTATTTTAATTCTGTCAGTCAAGCTGCGTAACCATATTTATTTTTATCAGATTAAGCTGGATAATCCCGCTTAAAAACAGTGCTGGATAATTCTATTCCATTTTACCAGTCAATCCGTGATATATGATATACATATGTAAATATAAATATATATATACACAGTACAAATATACATGTATATACATACATACACACACACATATACAGTATAATATATTATTATATATATATATATATATATATATATATATATATATATATATATATATATAATATATATATATATATATATATATATATATATATATATATATATATATATATATATATATATATATATATATATATATATATACAATATATATTCAAATAAAACTGAGCATATATCTGTGAGCAATACTGATCAAGTGCACAATCGTAAAGATTCCGCTAAGATTCCGATGGCCGGGAACTATAACCAATATGAAACGCTTTATTCGAAACTGGAAGCGCGGTCTAGCATTTATTTGTCATTTTCCCTCTGAAATATAATCAACGGAAACTGGCTGCGATGTCTGTTAAATTATTTTTTTTAACGCTCAACGAAAACGCGAGCGAAAACTGACGTGGAATCGAACCTGACAACTTCTAATCGATAAGTCGATAAGGAAGGGTGAAGTTGCGATAACTATTTGCTAGGAGACAGCGAGGACGAGAGAGAGTACCGGCAAGAAGAGCTCCCCCCTTGGAAGTTTAAAAGGAGTAGCGACACACGGATATGTCATAGACGAAGACATGTAACACCGACTCCTTCACACACAAACTTCATAAGACTTATACGCGTGACTATAACGAGAATTCTGCATTAAAATGTTCATTCACTGACTTTTCATGCAAGCGCAGGACATTTTCGCATTACATAAAAAGGTTTATTTAAAAAAAAAAACGATAGTATTTTGATAAAAAGACCTGCTTGGACGACCGCATTGTTATACGAGTATATCTACCGTTTGTTTAATATTTTAAAGTGGCATTTAAAAACGATGCTTTGGAAAAGCACTTACAACTGTCTTGACAATACTTGAACTGCATATATAAAATCCGATGTTATTCCTTCATGTAACTATTTTAGCTTTCTTTAAAAGCATATTATTGAGATGGCTATTTGTCTGTCCGTCCGCACTTTTTCTGTCCGCCCTCAGATCTTAAAAACTACTGAGGCTAGAGGGCTGCAAATTGGTATATTGATCATCCGCTCTCCAATCATCAAACATACCAAACTGCAGCCCTCTGGTCTATGTAGTTTTATTTTATTTAAGGTTAAAGTTAGCCATGATCGTGTGTGTGGCACCGCTATTGAACAAACAACAAAAGCCACCACCGGGCCGTGAGTGAAAGTTTAATGGACCGTGGCTGAAAGTTTCATGGGCCGTAGCTGATGGTTTCAAACAGCATTTTATGCTGTACAGAAAATTCTTCGGCGCATTTTTTGCTTGTTCATATTGGCTAAAAAGTAAAATCGCCGGAAACGAGAACAGAACAATATAAAAAATGCGAAAGATATACTCAAGGTAACAGTTCAATTCTCGCTCATGTTAGCTAAAAGAGTCAAGCTATCATTTGAAAACCCGATCCATTCTAATCTGCTGGAAACTATAAAAGAAAGGTTTGGTAATGATATGAACATAAGCTTAGGAATGCATGAAATAGGTCCAGGTATTTCAAAATCTATAAAAGAAAGGTTTAGTATAATATGAACATCAGATTAGGAATACAAAAGTAGGTTCAGGTATTTCAAAATAAATATGTAAATTGTATGGATTTTAAGGGGTTTAGTTAAGTCTGGTCCTAATAACATCACCAAAAAATTCCACCTCTTTCGTCCAGCTTCTAAAATTCGTTCAAACCGTCTTTATGCTCGCTAAAACAGTCAGCCTGTCATATGTAGTGTAAGTTTCTAAGACGT
>NC_089755.1:45695120-45717620 GCF_040412425.1 Macrobrachium rosenbergii
ATATTGATTAACTACAGAAAGGTGTTCTTATTCTTTGATTCTGATGGTACTTGGCAGGTAAGTACCTTGCGCGAATGTGGCTGTTTTTCCACACAATAAATTTGACACAGGTCAACTTGCAAGTTAACATAAAAAAAAAATTTCTATTTATCTCAGAAACTATAAAACAGGCGCCATGTCTTCAGAATTTGACGCTGCTTTGGTACTGTTTTGGTATTTTTGACCCGGACCTATTTTCAAGGATATAAATTATTTTAAAACCAAATTGGTGCTTTTGCGGTTTGATGTCATCTTAGGTAAGCGCCCTATAGGCTTGTGAGTATTTCCCCCCATATATTTCTTTTACATTGATTTATTTTCAATTTCTAGGCCAGTGGTCAATTTGAAGGATACTTGGTATATATTTGCTTCGGGGATAGGTGATTATCTTTCTTCTAGTTTAACGAAACAATGTGTCATACCATTACATTACAGGGCAGATGCAGCATATAATGTCTGAGTCGAATGGGAGTAGCTATCTCTTTCTCAGAAAAGATGGAGGTAAAATCTAATTATTATTATTATTATCATTATTATTATTATTATTATTATTATTATTATTATTTACTTAACAAACAAAAATCATGTGTAGCTCTCCATTAACTTGCAAAGCTAGCTTCCTCAGAACATATGGCCTTTATGAAAGTACAGAGGAAAAATTAATAATGATAAGGGTAATGTGTGCTTTTTCGTGTGAAGACCAAAGGCAGAGACAACTTTATACAGAGAGAGAGAGAGAGAGAGAGAGAGAGAGAGAGAGAGAGAACCCCCTGTGTAGACCAGGACTGAAGAAGAAGGTATAAAATGGAACTGGGATCAACCCCAAGGTACGCAATAACGAGAGAGAGAGAGAGAGAGAGAGAGAGAGAGAGAGAGAGAGAGAGAGAGAGAGAGAGAGAGAGGATTTCAATGATATTATTAGTAATATATGATGAGCTGGTTAGGCGAAAATCGTGATTGGAAACAACAGTAAAATGGATCTGTTCTGATCAGTGTATTGTTAAAACAAGTAGAATGTCTATTAACAGCGAGTTTGCGTCTGACGATGATCTTTTATCAAAACGCTTTTGTTTTACGGTGAATGTCTTACAGACAATGACACACACACACACGTCTTACCCAAACCGGAAGAAAAGCAAATGCCCAGAGGTGGCTTAAAGGCAAAAAATTGTCAAATTTTTCTTACTTAAGCATTTATCACTTTCTTCAGACATAATACACTACGTTGCAACCTTCTAGGCAGATTGACATTAGATGGATGCCCTTTTAGGCTGAATTCAATGGAAATCTCCATACGAAGTCCAAGGTTAATTGTTCTAAAAAATATATCATAGTATTTGGTTTTATCTGATTTGTGTATCATGTATAAAAACTGGTGAATTTATTCAATAAGAGCAGACTGTACCAATGTATATTAAAAGTTATTAATCATCCTAATAATAAATGATAACTAATCATCAAGATACATATTATTTAATTTATAAACATATAGCATGTATATAAAATATAAAATGTTGACAAAATGTGTAACAATAATGCCATGTATAAACCTGCCAGTCTGTTAATCAATTAGGTGGTACATCTGTCAATGAAAAAATATCCAAGGAATTACATTTCATAACCGCAACAGGCACACACACAAACACACAAACATACACACACACACTTATATACTGTATAGACCTATGCACATACATTTTTCTTACACACACACACACATGCAACATAATTATTCAATGGCATATCCCAGTTCGGTTATTTTTTGCAGGCTTCATTCACGTGCAAGTTAAATCTGAACAATAAAGATCAAACGTTTATTTCGAAGCAGTGTTATTTATAACTAGGTAAGACATAACTGAGTAACGAGAAATTTAAATATGTTTTATATATATATATATATATATATATATATATATATATATATATATATATATATATATATATATATATACATACATACACGTGTGTGTGTGATAAGTGTGTGTGTGTGGTCGCCTATCTGCAAGTGTGTGTATAATGGAAGCCAGCCTGAGTCTATCAGAAATAAATGACTATTATTATCTAAAACAGGACAAACATATGTATAATCTCCATAGCAACCGGCATCACTTTTGCGCAGACTCCGTTGTCTCCACCAATAGTAATCTCTACTCAGGGCAGCGTGGGTGGATACATAGGTATTGACAAGGCCCCCTCCCTCTCTCTCTCTCTCTCTCACTCTCTCTCTCTCTCTCTCTCTCTCTCTCTCTCTCTAGTGCTATTTTTGTCCATCTGTTTGAGTGGCTATCTAAATACAATATAGCCATATGTATACTCTTAGGTAATTGCATGGTAATCTGTTGCATGTAGGGAAGTGAGTGTAAATAAATACTGATATAAATTCGTGCTTACCAGCAAACACTCAGTACATACGCAGTACGTATTGTTTAGCGTGAATGTAATGTATGTGCATACGTGCATGCATACATACATAGATATATATATAATATATGTATATAATATATATTTATATAATATATATATATATATATATATATATATATATATATATATATATATATATATATATATATATATATATATATATATATATATATATATGGTATGGTGTAACTCACATACTGTGTGCAGTTTTAGTCATTGTGTATCGTTACATGAAATACTTATCTGTCAATATATTTGTCTACTTAAGATTTAATCATTCTTAACCAACTAATTACATAATTATCCCGGCATTACAGATCTACCAAGTCATACCTTCTCTGAATTCTTTCCCGATGTCCTTCATTCTCTCTCTTTCCAAAACAAGAAGGGAATGACGTGCCTACAGTGTACCATACGTGGTGTACTGCTGGCGGTACTGAAAGGTCTGACAGCATTCCTTCACCCCCAGGTGAAATGCTTTTTAAAATTTAATATGTTACCCTGTTCTCTGTCTTTTCCCATCTGGCTCTCCAACTCCTTTGAAATTTTGCTGTTCTCGTGACCGTCTTCCTTTTTTTAAGTCACTGACCCTGGTAGGTGCGACGCCATGTAACTCACTTGCAACCTTCCATATAATGGTATGATCAGTCTAGAGAAGTGTCCCATTAGTCTGTTTAAATGACTTTTTAATCATCATTATCATCATAAGTCATCATATTATGGCTTCCAACTTCGTGTGAAGGAATGGAGGCTGTGATATGATGATTTATGATATGATTACTATAAAATCGTTTAATCGGGGTAATATCTTTCCTGTGCTTTATCTTCCACAAGTCTCCACGCATCTCCAGCCTCAGGTATCATAGTTCTCATCCAAGTAGGTCTGGGTCTTCCAAATTCTCTGGTGCTACAAGATCCCAGCTGACACTAATACGTACTATTCTCCCAAGGGATGGTAGGCGGACATGTCCAAGCCATCCCCACCTCCCTTTCAATTATTGTTTCATTTACATATCAAACTTCCGTACTTTCCCTTATGATGTCTTTTCTCACTCTATCCCGGCATCTGATTACTAATAATCTTCTTAAAGCTTTAGTCTCAAATAGGAACAAGTAAAAAGTGTGCCGAAGTTTCTTTGGCGCAATCGAGTTTTTTATACAGCGTATAATGCTGTATGAAACTCTCAGTCACGGACCATAAAACTCTCAGCCGCGGCCCATATAACTTTCGGCCACGGCCCGGTGGTGGCCTGGGTTGTTGCCACCTAAAGTGGTGCCAGGAGCACGATCCATGGCTAACTTTAACCTTAAATAAAATAAAAAACTACTGAGGCTAGGGGGCTGCAATTTGGTTTGTTTGATGATTGGAGGGTGAATGATCAACATATAAATTTGCAGCCCTCTAGCCTCAGTAGCTTTTAAAAAGTGCGGACGGACAGAAAAATAAGACATCTCAATACTTTTCTTTCACAGAAAATAAAAAAATACCACTATATAGACAGGGACAGCAATCCAGGCACGAACAAACTGCAATGACCTGAACTCCGTCTCCAGAAAAAAAAAATTCTTGACATACCGTCAGTTTTTTATTTCACGTATATTTTCGGCACCGGTGACCATACATACTGCGACGACAATCCACAAAAAGTCAACATACTCAACCAAAGGCAAATAAAAGAGTCGTCTTAAGTGAAAAGAATTTTCGGTATCAAAAACTCTGACATATTCTATTCGTCTCAATTTATTAGCGAGAGCAGAAGGTCTGTTCTCCGCCGTCGCAAAAGTTTCGGTGAAAGTTAACACAAAGAGAATTTGTCACAAATAATGGAGCTGTTCCCCTTTTACCTACAGATGCTGCTCCGACATTTCGTACTGCCGAGGCAAGGAACAGAATGAACTAAGGAAAAGCAGGGGAAGAAATAAAGTTGCATGCGAAGATGACATATTACATGAATTTGCGAAAAAAAGGTACATTTAGAGTTCATACGCACAAATGCGTACTAACTCATGAACACGGAATCACACGCAATACACACACACACATAAAAACATACACGCCCGCACACACACATACACATATTAACACACACATATATATATATATACATATACATATATATATATATATAGATATATATATATATATATATATATATATATATATATATATATATATATATATATATATATATATATATATATATATATATATATCCAATCGTTATCCTCATTTTATAGGAGCTGCTCGTAACGCCAGTTCACAGCATCGAATCCAGTCAATGTCGACTAAATGAATTTTCTTCTGAATCAGCCGTTTACTGTCTCTTATATTCAATCAAGAAGAGAAACTCGGTGCGTTTTTGTGGTTGTGTTATTTCCATCAACACCCGACCAATTATCTCTCTTCTACAAGTCACGTCGCTCGGTTCTTCATTTGTTTCTTTCCCTCTGCCGCCAGGCTGCGGAATGTACTAAATCCTTCCATTTTCCCACATCTCTATATTCTTTCATCTTTTAAAAGGGGAGTATGTCGCCTTCTTTGGGGTTTAGCACAAACACTGGTTTGTGTGTGTGTGTGTGTGTATGTGTGTGTGTGTGTGTTTTTGTGTATCACTATCGGTCTAAGTTAGATGCATTACAGCATTAGGTTACTGGTCTTATTGTTCTTCCATTGAGAGAGAGAGAGAGAGAGAGAGAGAGAGAGAGAGAGAGAGAGAGAGAGAGAGAGAGAGAGAGAGAGAGAGAGAACGTTTAAATGTACTGTTTCGGTGAATCCACTTTTATTGTTCTTCGATTGCAAAAAGAGAGAGAGAGAGAGAGAAGAGAGAGAGAGAGAGAGAGAGAGAGAGAGAGAGAGAGAGAGAACGTTTAAATGTACTATTTCAGTGAATCCGGTTTCATTGTCCTTCTATTGCAAGGTAGAGAGAGAGAGAGAGAGAGAGAGAGAGAGAGAGAGAGAGAGAGAGAGAGAGAGAGGAGAGATTACGTCTAATCGGACGCATTCACTGAATCCTAAACTATGGCAAAATTCCTCTGAAATATTATACTACTAGGATTTACGGAATCCTTAAAGCTGTCCTACGCTGCTTGGAGATACACGAAGCCTTTGGTTAGCAAACTAACAGGAAATACCACATTATTATTATTATTATTCTTATTATTATTATTATTATTATTATTATTCATGTAGATGAACCAAAAAGATATAACTTAACAAAAACCACTACCTGAGAAGCAAGCTTCTAAAGAGCGGGGAATGAATAGTAAAAAAAAAAGTATACAATAAAGAGCAACTTCATTCTAACAAAAAAAAAAAAAAAAAAAATTAATGAGTAAATCCGGGCGAAAAGTAACTGCCGTAATACTCTACGAGTTTACCAATGACATACCTACCCTAATACTACTATTACTACTAACACTATCACTATTATTATTGGTTCTGTACAGGTGCCTGAGAAAAACGAGATCGAGCTGACAAATAATGGGACGTTCACATAATCCCCATCGCTACTTCGGAAGAGGGTGACGAAAATAGCCTATTGTGATATAAATGCATATGTAATACGAAACATGAATCTTGCAATGCTATTTCTATGATTTTGGATTTTGCGGATCTTTCGTAGATAGCGACCCCCACGGGTTTGAAACCCGGTAGGTATCCACCTTTGCGGCGTGTTTCGTACAAGCCCGTTGGGGATTACCGTAAAAACATAAACAAAAGACTGTAAATACCATAAAGATAATGACCCCCAAGAAATATTAGTTCCAGATAAAGAACCCCCGAAAACCCTTGGGGACAGTATCTAGGGAAGATCCGATTTTGCTGGTATTCAAAATATGTGGCTTAGTAACTCAAACGTGCAGTTGACGACTAAAGACTCCTTTTTTGGGGGGTGGGGTAGAGTGAAGGATACTATACTATACTAAGTGAGGGATACTATACTATACTAATTAAAAAGTTAAGGAAATTGTCTCCGCTTAATGCAAGGAAAAATATAAAATGCTTATCTAAAACTCGGAAACAAACCTCCCAATGAGTAGGTTTTTCTCTAAACCGCATCTTACACACTCTCTCTCTCTCTCTCTCTCTCTCTCGATATACTATGTATATATATATATATGTATGTATGTATGTATGTATGTATGTACATATGTATATATATATGTGTATACATACATATATATATGTATATATACATATACATATATATGTATGTATACACACATATATATATACATACATACATATGTATGTATGTATGTATACACAGAGAGAGAGAGAGAGAGAGAGAGAGAGAGAGAGAGAGAGAGAGAGAGAGAGAGAGAGAGAGCTATAGTGCCTATTGCATAACCTAAATCCTTGTCTTCGACACTTCCTTTCGCCGGAATCGTTCAGAAAATCGGATATTGTCGTCGGATTTTCACATTATGTAAAAAAAAAAATATGGCCTTGAAAAGTTTCACACTTACCCAGTCAATGTTACGAAACCCTATTCAGAGCAATTGCGAAAATGTTGTGTTATAGGTGTCTAATCGCAGGGCAAGGCAATGTCCACTCCAATTAAAATCTTATTTTCCTTTAGTTTTCTGTAAAAGAAAACTATTGTGCTAGCTTTGTCCGCCCGTCCGCACTTTATTCTGTCCGCACTTTTTCTGTCCTCCCTCAGATCTTAAAGACTACTGAGGCTAAAGAGCTGCAAATTGGTATGTTGATTATCCACCCTCCAATCATCAAACATAAATTGCAGCCCTCTAGCCTCAGTAGTTTTTATTCTATTTAAGGTCAATGTCAGCCATAATTGTGCTTCTGGCAACGATATAGGATAGGCCACCACCGTGCCTTGGCTAGAGTTTCATGGCCGGCAGCTCATACAGCATTATACCGAGACCACCGAAAGATAGATCTGTTTTCGGTGGCCTTGATTATAAGCTGCAGAGAAAACCCGATTGCGCCGAAGAAACTTCGGCGCATTTTTACTTGTTTCGTTCGTCATTCCTCCGTGCCTCGCCCCCATTCAAAAATTATGCTGATATATCACTGGTTTTATTGAGTGATTTAGAGCAAAAGTTAACGCATGATTAAGTTTGCTTTTATTGGTCAAAATGAATAGAAATTTATAAACTAAGATGAGAATTTGGCTCGGGAAACTGAATTTGCGAAATCACATGACCCCCAAAAGAACACATTTTTGGGGTTGTTCTAGAACCATAGTTTATACTGATGGAAACAGATTTTCTAGATATTTTAATCTGTTAAAAACAGAAGTCCTGAATATTTTTTACCTCTAGCAAACAGATGCGTCAAATTCTTTAACCTGGTAGAGAGATGTGCTCTAAATATTCCAACCTGCTGGGAACAATGTTCTAGATATTTTAACTGGTCAAAAGCAATGGTCTACGTTTATGTTTGCTGGAAAATATTCTGAATTCTTAGACCAGCTAGGAACAGATGTTCTAGAGCTTTTAATATGCTGGTAGGTAATATTCTTCTAATTTCAACATATCACAGTGCGCTTTCCACATGTTAGCTGGTTGGAGAGGACACCCAAAAGTAATATCACCTACTAGACACAGACGGTTGAACATAATCTCCTTCATTTCAAGAGGCTGGTCGAAGTTACTTATTTATTTCCAAAAATAACAAGTAAAAAATGCGCTGGAGTTTCTTCGGCACACTTGAGTTTTCTGTACAGCGTCTAATGCTGTCTGAAACTTTCAGTCGCGGCCCATGAAACTCAGCCCACGGTCAGGTGGTGACCTCAGCCACGGCCCATGGAACTCTCAGTCTCGGCCTACGAAAGTCAGCCATGGTCCGGTGGTGGCCTGTGTTGTTAGTACCTATAGCGGTGCCAGAAGTACGATTATGACGAACTTTAACCTTAAGATCAAAACTACTGAGGCTACAGGGCTGCAATTTGGCATGTTTGATGATTGGAGGGTGGATGATCAACATAGCAATTTGCAGCCATTTAGCCTCTGTAGTTGTTAAGATCTGAGGGCGGACAGAAAAAGTGCGGACGGACAGACAAATAGCCATCTCAAAAGTTTTCTTTTTCAAAAAATTAAAATGATAACAAACTGCCCGTCCATTTCAGTTAAGGTATAAGCGTCTCTGTTAGTGGTCAAAGTCCAGAGGTCCACGCCAGGTATCTCATACCCTTCAGCACTTTATCATACTTACAAGCCGCCTTTAGGCAAGGGCCCGTGCTGTCATAAGGCTAACTTAACATAAATCTAAATCATTCTACCAACAACCCAATATAAAACTAAGCGGAGGCGTTCCCTTTGAAAGAGATTCTTCACTTTGTAAAGCCTCTAAGGTACAATCCCGCTGTAAAATACCGTCTGTTACCTAATAATACTATATTCTATTATAGATTTTATACCGTCTTAAAATGATGTCTGTGATTACAGCAGAGCGAGAAGAAGAAGAAGACAGAAACTCCACCGGATAAGAATTCTGGAAAGACGTAGAATTGAGATATGTTGGGGAAAAGCGTCAGTTGTAGTCAGCGGGTGGTGCAATAGCCGGAGGCGTCTGTGCTGCGTATCTGAGAGAGAGAGAGAGAGCACGTTGTTATCCTATACCGAATACGAACCTACGATTATAACACGTACTTCATCCCTTACGCAGACACGAAATCTTAACAATAATGAAGTTGAAAGCTAAACTATCTCTCTCACTTTCACCATTAAACGAACAGAGCCAATGGCGTATTCAAATAAAAATACCAATAACGGGAAGTCAAGGAACCTGTCTCGTTGCGCCTTAATAGCCTTGCTTCTTGGGCTGGGGATCGCAGGGAACGAGTGATGTAGAGGAAGTAAAACGCCGTAGGCCTCAGTAGGAACTATGTAAGGGAACTTCTGATGGAGGAAAAGTAATAACAGAAATTCAAGTCCTACAAAGGATTTCAGGATACTGAAAGACGGTCCTTCCAAGATATCAGCATATTGGACGACAATAACATAGACTACACGCAAAGCACGACCTGAAATTTCAAAAAGCTGTAGATAAAAAAAAGACTACCGTTAGAGATTTCAATTTGCACTCAGACAGGATGAAAAGGAAAAACACTTTTAATCCAGACACCACAGTAGATTTCCCTATGAGCCGGAGTTTTTAATTAAGTTACAGTGAAAGTGACAGAAGACTTTAATTAAAGTAGACAAGACTTCTTCGTAAGGCAGAAGTTGCAAATGAACGATAAATTGGCTGATATATATATATATATATATATATATATATATATAATATATATATATATATATATATATATATATATATATATATATATAATTTGCATAAACTGTTATAGGGACTTCATAGCTCTTGCTATTTTTTCTTCAATATTTTCTAAATAATTCAGTTCCATCATTATACTTCTTCCCATTAGTTTAATATTTAGTTCTTCTAACATTCGCTTCCTCCTTTTTTTTTTTTTGTCACGTACCTTACAAGTAGGCAGCAGCGAGTTGCTGTGGACGGGATCTTTAGTGAACCAAGACCTATTGTGTCTGGAGTTCCATAGGGTAGTATTCTTGGTCCACTGTTATTTTTAGCGTTGACAATTGATATGGTTGTTGGCCTGGAAAACAAGATTGGATGGTATGCCGATGATGCAACACTTGTGGGTGTGGTAAAGTCTCCACTTATGAGAAATGAAGCTGCCCTCAGTCTCAGTCGGGACATGGACCGGATCAGGGAATGGTATAGTCGGTGGGGTATGAGGCTGAACTCCAGTAAAACGAAAACACCATTGATCTGCAGATCTCGTGCAGATTTCCCATCCCATCCTCCCCTTCAAGTGGATGGAACTTTGTTGAATGAGTCTGAAGCTTTGCCTATTCAAGGTGTAACTTTTGACTCGCATCAAACTTTTGAGAAACAGCTCATAAAAGTTTAAGCAAATGCCGCACGAAAGATAGGTATTGCTCGTAATGTCTCATATATTTATAACAGTGATAAAATCATTGCAACCTGTCTTAGGTCATTGTACTTCCTTTCCTGGAATACTGTTCTCCGGTGTGGATGTCTGCTTCTGCCAGTGATTTATCTCCTTTAGGTAGACTGGTTCGTGGTGGTAGTTTTCTGTTTCCTAGTAGTAGCAGTTATGACTTGGTCCATCGACGGATGGTGTCTTGTTCGTCACTTTTTCATAAGTCGTCTTTCAACAGAGATCTTTCACATTCACAATTGATCCCTAATCCCATTTATCTGCCGAGAGAGAGCAACCAGATTCGCTGAACAGCAGCACTAATATGCAGTCACACCATTGGACTGTGGAACAGCCTCCCAGAGGATGTCGTGTAATTGGAACTTCAGAAGTTCAAGCGAAGATGCAATGCATTATTACCCTAATGCTATTCTTCTTGCATTTTGATACATTTTTTTTCTATTTATATGTTTGTTTTCTTTTTAATAAGTGGTTTCTCTTCTTTCAACATTCCTTTACTTCTCTTACTTCTTTAGTGAATACCATATTCTTTGAGCTTGAATTTCAGTAAATGGCTGTGAATATGTTCCCATGAATAATTTTCACCTACCGAATAGCAACAACAAAAACAACAACAACAGCAACAACAACAACAACAACAATAATAATAATAATAATAATAATAGTAATAAAAATAATAATAACAATTATATATATATATATATATATATATATATATATATATAATTTATATATATATAAATATACATATATATTTATCTTTCCCACCTTTCCAAAAACTTTCCCCTTTACTTTCCCCGTACCTTTCTTTTTCCCCTGCCGTCCCGCAAGCGCCCACTAGTCAGCTTTAGAGACATTATGAGCGTGAGTGGGGGCGGCTTTAGAATTTATTTAGCTCATTGCTGTCTACCCTGCGCCTCCAGGCCTCGGCCATAAATTCGCAGATAGCACCTCGGAATTTACACTCCATACTTGTTTGCACTTTCTTTTCGCTGGAGGGCCTGTTTGTAAGCGTCACGGTTCTCTTTCTGCCCTCACTGCGAATTTCGCTGAAGAGTCTGCTGATTTATTTATATATATATATATATATATATATATATATATATATATATATATATATATATATATATGTATATATATATACTGTATATATATATACATATATACTTAATATATGTGTTTGTATATACATACATATGTATTTATATATATATATATATATATATATATATATATATATATATATCTATATATATATATATACTGAATATATGTTTGTGTATATACATATATATGTATTTATATATATTGTATACATATATAAATATATACATATATATATAATGTATATGCATACATACACACACACGTATATATATATATATATATATATATATATATATATACATACACCTTTTTCCTCTTTTCACAGGGCGGCTCTAGAAATTATTAACCTCCCGGTACTCAAACAAGCCTTTGGGCGATGAAGCTGCTAACCCCATTCCCTTCCCCAACCTAGTTACAACCCACCGTAGTCGACTAATTACCAAGAACGTATGTGACTGCTAAGGTCGCCGTAGGGTCAATGAATTTCTTGTAACGCGTCAAAAACGTTCCTCCTCGCTCGGGATTCGAACGTGGTCTTTTAGCAGGTGAGGCGGAAGTCGTAATAGGGAGTGGGTCCAGGATCAACTAGACCCAACCACTAATCCAGTCACTGTTTAAGTGTTATATACGAAGCACCGACACTATGCCCTAGTTAGGTTTCTGAAAAGAAACCTATTGTGCCGGCTTTGTCTGTCAGTCCGCACTTTTTTCTGTCCGCCCTCAGATCTTAAAAACCACTGAGGCTAGAGGGCTGTAAATTGGTATGTTGATCATCCACCCTCCAATCATCAACCATACCAAATTGTAGCCCTCTAGCCTCACTATTATTCAAGGTTAAATTTAGTCATAATCGTACGTCTGTAGCAATCGACCAGGCCACCTACCGAACCGTCGTTAAAGTTTCATGGGCCGCGGCTCATGCAACATTATACTGAGACCACCGAAAGATGCGATCTATTTTCGGTGGCGCGATATACGATGTACCGGCTCGATTGTGCAAACTTTTTACTTGTTTCTGATAATGAAGGACTGATCCTCAATCTTAGAACATAAGGACAGTGAATAGGAACATTAGAAAATACCAAATTTCTCCCCCCCTGTTTCCCGGTATATATGAATTTTGAATAAATTAATCAGAAAAATGTACTTGCTAATTCCCAACTCCCAAGGAATAGAAATTAACCAGAAAAATAAACTTGCCAATTCCCAGCTCCCAAGGAATATATTCCTAGGTCGACCGCTGGAACAGGAACTGAGAGAAAAAGACTTTGGAGACTTAGAGACCTAATTCAAATGTAGCAAGGCCTCTGTGGGTGCACGGCCTAATCTGAACCAACCACCCACGAACGGCGGCGACTACAAATAGTTATCTGCCTAAAACAGTATGTGGACAGCGTATGTACTAGTGAGAGAGAGAGAGAGAGAGAGAGAGAGAGAGAGAGAGAGCAAATAAACTTTTCTAACATTACCATCTGTTCACAGACCAATCTGAAATAAGTTGCATTCGCTGGAGTTGACCGATTGATTCTATAATGATAAAATGGCGTCACAACCACAATGGTCTTCGGTGAGGCTTTGTAACGTCTGAATTATTCAGTAGAAACCGCAATCACCCACCCACCCACCCATACCACTGTGCCTCCCCCGCCCACAGCCGGATGGCACAGGACCGAAATGTCAAAGGACACACACGAAGCCTCTCTAATGAGACTTCTGTGTACGTCTCACGCTAACTATGCTGGATGGAGAGAGAGAGAGAGAGAGAACATGCTGGATGGAGAGAGAGAGAGGGGCGCTGGGAAGGGCCTGAGAAAAAATATTCAAACATAAACCCAGCAAACCCTCTTTGCTTCAAGCAAATGTGAACAACGTAGAGTTCTTACAGAGAGAGAGAGAGGGAGGGGCATCGGATTTGGGTGGGGGTTGCTCTGAAAAAGCAAACCCACTTCTTTAGATACCAAGCAAATGTGAACAACGTAAAATTCTTAGAGAGAGAGAGAGAGAGAGAGAGAGAGGGAGACGTCAGTTTGGGTGGGGGAGGGTGCTATGAGAAAAAATACTCAAACGTAGCAAACCCACTTCTTTAGCTACCAAGCAAATGTAAACAACATAAAATTCTTAGAGGAGAGAGAGAGAGAGAGAGAGAGAGAGAGAGAGAGAGGTGGAGGCGTCGGATTTCGGTGAGAGGGTGCTCACAGAAAAATACTCCAACGTAGCAAACCCACTGCTTTGCCTACCCAGTAAATGTGAACAACGTACAATTCTTGAGAGAGAGAGAGAGAGAGAGAGAGAGAGAGAGAGAGAGAGAGGAGAGAGAGAGAGAGAGAGATTGTACAAGCATCTGCAGACCCACGCTTGTAAATGTGACCCCAATAATGTTTTGCGAAAGATCTGACGCCAAACCTCGAACCTGTTTATCTCATTTCTTTATATTTTCCAGACTTCTTTCTGAATGTCTTTTTCGCGTGGACGTGTCTGTAAGTCTGTATGTAAACATACACACATATCTTTGTATGTATGTATGTCTGTATGTATGCATTACAAACTACTTAACTAATGGAAATGTTCTATAACCTTTATCAAGGCTACGGCAGAGTTGCGAGAAGCAACAAGATGACCAGTCAGTGACTTAAAAGAAAACATAACGCAATACAGAACACGTAGGTAAGATAATCACTTCATGGACGGCAATCGACAACTAAGACGCTGGGTTGATTACAGAGAGAGAGAGAGAGAGAGAGAGAGAGAGAGAGAGAGAGAGAGAGATTCTTTAGCTAAGAGTTGTATTTCACAGGACTGGCTCCCGGAAACCCCGCGCGGTTTAATAAACACACCCGGATGTTTGCCACGCCACCAAATAACAGAGAGAGAGAGAGAGAGAGAGAGAGAGAGAGAGAGAGAGAGAGAGAGAGAGAGAGAAAAGAAAGGGCGGGGGGGTGGCTGGGGACAGGAAGTAAATGACAGTCTTTTGATACATTTTTTCCCCGACGGAATTCCAGGAAACCCGGATAAATATTCCGGACAACTTTGACAAAAAGTTACCACGTGCATTCGGCACTAGATAATGGGAATAGTTGAACGTCCATTTCAATCCATTACCAGGAATTTGGTCGGGAAATATGCATGAGATGGATGTTAATCATTTTTCTCGTCTAATTCCTGGTCGCGTTCAGTATAGACTATTCAGATATATTTTTATAGTACTTTCCGACCTAGTGGTAAAAAATGATTGACCAGGGAGAAAAACGCCTCTGAGCTTAGTCTAGGAAAGGACGGGGGGTGAAACTCTGGGAATCAGTGTGTGAAGGAATATGATTTTTAAATGGTTGCATTAATAAGTAATATTACTATTAACTGCACGTAAAATAATGATTTTCATAATAATGACGAGAAAACAGCAAAAGTATATCAGTTAATGAAGATCATAGCAATACCAACAACTAGTTGCTAAAATAATCATGATAATAATAATGATAAATAACAATAATAAATAAATCGCCACCTGCCGCTTGCACAAGACAGATATGGTTGGTTGGATGTTTTATTAATGCTAAGTATTTTTTTTTACATATAACGATCAGCACTCTTCTTTTATCCAAGTATCAGAACTGAGAAACACATACACACATATCATATATGTATGTATATATATATACATATATCTATATATATCTGTATATATACAAATACACACACACACACACACACACACATATATATATATATATATATATATATATATATATATATATATATATATATATATATATATATATATATATATATATATATATATATATATATCTCCACGCGCCACTTTAAAAAAAGGTCACGTGCAGAGGTTTACAAATGTTTTCGTAGCCTGCCATTTAGAGGATCATTAATAAATATAAAAACCACTTCAACTGAATTCCGACGAAGCCTTTTACACTAACATATTTTTTAAAAGCAAATCATAATCATTTAGGAGACGTTTCAAAAAAATTTCATAATCTAACAACATATACAAAAACATAACTCTTGGGTAATAGTTTTCCCTTGGATAAGTGAGGTTAATATGTTTGTATTATTAAAATGAATAATAAGGACTTTAAAAGTGGAGAGTGCCTGTGCACGGAAGACATATTCTCATTAGCTGACAGTATGATCCATTGTCCTTCGGTACAGACTCCTAAAACGTAATATCTCAAATTTCATTAACACGAGGTACGCTTACGTACCTTTGCGAATCCACGTACTAAGTAAAGTAACTTCATTTAACTGAATCCACGTACTAACTAAAGCAACTTCATTCAACTGAATCCACGTACTAACTAAAGTGAGGTAATTTCATTTAACTGAATCCACGCACTAACTGAAGTAACTTCATTTCACTGAATCCGCGCACTAACTAAAGTAACTTCATTTAACTGAACCCGCATACTAACAAAAGTAACTTCATTTAACTGAACCCGCATACTAACAAAAGTAACTTCATTTAACTGAACCCACGTACTAACTAAAGCAACTTCATTCAACTGAATCCACGCACTAACTAAAGTAAAGTAGCTTCATCTAACTGAATCCACGTACTAACTAAAGTAAAGTAGCTTCATCTAACTGAATCCACGCACTAACTAAAGTAAAGTAGCTTCATCTAACTGAATCCACGTACTAACTAAAGTAAAGTAACTTCATTTAATTGAATCCACACACTAACTAAAGAAACTTTATTCAACTGAATCCACGTACTAACAAAAGTAGCTTCATTCAACTGAATCCACGCACTAACCAAAGTAACTTCATTCAACTGAATCCACGCACTAACCAAAGTAAATTCATTTAACTGAATCCACGTACTAACAAAAGTAACTTCATTCAACTGAGTCCACGTACTAACTAAAGTAACTTCATCCAACTGAAGTAACTTCAGATAACTGATCGAGCCCTAACGGCGCGGCAAAAATGTTACCGCTCGGCATTTGTTTGTGGGGGGGAGGGGGAAGACTTAAGCCTAAAGAACAATGACAAAAATAACCGGCGGGAAAGAGAGGCTCCAGCGGTTAAGGAAAGATTTGTCTTGTGCCCTTTAACGAGACTGCAGGGTGGGTCGGGGGTGGGGGTGGGGAGTTAGGAAAGACCGCCGGGGGTGGGGAGGATCAGTCCACAAGAGCTGATTCCCTTAGATTACGGTACTGTTTGTGTATGTGTGTGTTTTGTTTGTGAGTCTGTCCTTTTCCATCACTATGGGAACTCACGCACGTGCAAGAGAGAGAGAGAGAGAGAGAGAGAGAGAGAGAGAGAGAGATTATGCATAAAACAGGACTGGTGTAGCAACATACTTATAAATAACTTGTAAACCATGGGAGAGAGTGAGAGAGATGGTTACAGACTGTTGTCAAACACATCCCGAGTGCGCGTTGATAATTCATTCGTTCTCTCTCTCTCTCTCTATCTCTCTCTCATATATATATATATATACATAAACATTTTATATATCCTATATATGTACATATATGTATATATATACATATATACATAAGCATTTTATATTATATATATATATATATATATATATATATATATATATATATGTATGCATGTATATGCCTGTCATTTTCCTGTGGGATATTGCTTATATATATATATATATATATATATATATATATATATATATATATATATATATATATATATATATATATATTTGAATGTTTTACCCTTGTGCTTTATAGAAATCCGAGCCGCTTGACCGCTCTCGACGAAATTTTGCTCGCGGCCGTCATTTGACCCAGGGAAGATTTTCGCGTAGGTTTCAAACCCGTACCAGCACCCTCCGGGGTACTTTATTTAGTGCGGGTCCCGGCAACGGCCCTGCCGTGGGGTAACATTTTGGACTAGTGTGAAACATGGAGTGTTGTGAACGCAGGTCCGTACGCTTTCTTGCTCAGTGCCGGGCCAAGTAACGTGACTGGAATTGCGGCCGCGTTTAGAAAAATTTTCCTGTATCTCCTTTGAATTTTTTTGTCGTGTAAAGTAATCTATGTGATAATATTGAAAATGTTTTTCTTGCCTGTGATTAACAATTCTGTCTAGAATTCATTGCTTAAATAAATATGTTAATCAAGACCACACTACGTGTTACTTCCTTTCTAATTAAATGATCGAGTGTCTTTCAGTTTTCCCGGGCAGCGCCTGGTTGGTCAACTAGTATTATTATGTATATACATAATATATATATATATATATATATATATATATATATATATATATATATATATATATATATATATATATATATATACCTTATATGAAGACAATACATGTATACCTGTTATCACCCTTTGATTATTCATACCGTTCAAACACTTCAAAAGGATCATTAAATTGCTATGCAGTAAGATAAAAATCACGCACGAGAAGGGGGAGAAACTAGTGAAGAGAAATAAAGTAAAAAAAATGTTACTCCATTAAACAATAATCAAAGATAAAAAAAAAAACAAAGTTACACAAGTGGGAAAGCGTTTGAGAGGAGCATGACCAAACAATCAAGCTTTTTTTCTATTAAAGCTTTTAAAGCCGACGTGAATGAACGCAATTATTCCTCGCCTGTCCGTTGGTTTAAATTCCGAGTATAATGTCGTCGGCCAATCTGATACATCACCACAGTTATCAGTCACTCAATTATTCAACCGCGACCCTATTCTCAAATATCAACAGTAACGCCTCGTAACTCTGCAGTATCTCCTGGTTGACCTCCAACTCTGTGACGTCAGGAATAATAAACCCAGTGTCTCCTCGTTGTCCTTATAGGCGGCCTCAGGAACGCTCTCGTATGAGGTGATATCAGAAAAGGCACCTAGTACCCTCTCACAGACCTTATACCCCGTACGGGGCTAGCGCCAGGCATTACTTAAGGTTCTTTGCTGTGTCCCTTATGCCCCTAGCTGCAACCCCTTTCATTCCTTTTTACTGTATCTCCGTTCATATTCACTCTCTTCCATCTTACTTTCCACCCTCTCCTAACAGCTGCTTTGTGCAACTGCGAGGTTTTCCTCCTGTTACACCTTCAAAACCGCCTTTACTCTAAATGTCCCTTTCAGCGGTAGATGACCTCATAGGTCCCAGCGTTTAGCCTAAATTTTATATTCCAGTTCCAATTCACAGACATTATTTTGTGACATCAGGAATACCTAAGTTATCGTCTAGGCTGGATGGTCGAGTCCTTAATATAAAGTACCATATGACATCAAGAGTAGCAACTCGTATCCTTAACGACTTATACCGGGATATCAGGAGTGGCATTTTGTATCCCCCTTTCACCTTATATTTTGATATAAGGATAAATACAGCTTGCACAAATCTCCTCACTTACCACATGTTTAAGAAGGACTCCACCGACGTTGCTCGAGAAGTTGAAAACATTTCGAGTGACGTCAAACCCACGCTCTTTTAGAGAGAGAGAGAGAGAGAGAGAGAGAGAGAGAGAGCAGCCATACTTAGAGCGGAGCCGTTTTTCCAATTTTGCGACACCTATATCGTCCCCATAAAATATGAATAGACGACAAAGTACGAGAATGTCTGAACTAAATTTAAAAGGGTCTCCTTTTTAGCGTGAAATAATTAATGGTCATCAAGAGGAGGAGAAAAAAAAAAAAACCAAGAAACTTGTCAGTGAAAATTATCCGACCACAAAATACGAATTTTTAGAACATATGAAAACACGAAAAAGAAAACAGACTGGAGAGAGAGAGAGAGAGAGAGAGAGAGGAGAGACTCTTCCATGAAATCTCCCCATGAGGCCCTATGATCCCACCCCACGAAGGGACGCCCTTCCTAACTGAGGGTTTTCTCTGACGTCAATGGGTTTGAGCTGTGGAGGCTCTCTCTCTCTCTCTCTCTCTCTCTCTCTGGCTTTACCTGCCGGTGTCATTAAGGACATATTTTAGAGGAGAAGGTTAGATAAGGGCAAGGAGGAGGAGGAGGAGGAGGAGGAGGAGGAGGAGGAGGTACGTGCGTCACATAAGCATAAGGCGACATCTTTTTCCCGTGTACCCTTAAGAAGTATTCTTACATCATATGTACTGAATAATTCTGGAGATGTTGATGATGATGATGATGATAATGATCACAATAACAGCCAACAGAAAAACAACAATAATTAAAATGATAATACTGAAACTTACAGTTATGTTGACATTAATTATCTTTTTCTTATGAACCACAATAACAACAGTAACAACAATCAGACTAAATGATATCTAACATCATGGCAATTATTTTTTTCATTAACAGTAACAATGACTTACGACAATACTCTTTTATTTTTCTTGATACAGAAGGCTAATAATGACGATATACCCAGTAAAAGGAATAGTGATTACAAATACAAAAACAATACTAACAATGACCAACTATGCACAAACGCTGTTAATGATGACGACAAGGTTAAGAAACGAGCCGACACTGTGAAAGCTGATGCTGTTAAGGGTCTCTCTCTCTCTCTCTCTCTCTCTCTCTCTCTCTCTCCCATGACAGCTGTCAGTGGATGGCAACAGCTTCCTTCCAGCATCGTCTCGTCTCCACGCCGAAAGAAAAAGAAACATCCCACAATCCTTCAGACTCCAGGGATGCAGAGGTGTTGCAAGATCCTAGAGGGCCCTCTGGAAAGTCGCAGCGGATATTACGAAAGCTTTCAAGAACGTCAATACGCGTTACAAAAGTGATGTGCACAAATATGGGCGTATGAGACTGTCTGTTTACAACGTATACATCTTCTCGGGGCTGGTATGCCGTTACGTATCTAATTCCTCTTGTGTGGCTACCGAGATGGAGCGTTGGCCTACTTCTTCTTCAGTGGTCGGCGATTCAAATCATCTACAAGGTCAGTCTTTAATAGTTAGTGGATACTTATAAGATTTACACTCAGGAGGATTATTCAACGATTGTCCCCAAGTTTATAGAAATTGTTTTATCCCAAACAAAATGCAATTTTATTTTCCCGAGAATTCAAGCGAAGAAGCAATACATTTCTACCCTAGAGCCATTCCCCTTCTATTTGATAATTCACTTCTATTTTCATTGATTTATTCATTATTTTGTTTATCCATTTTTTGTTTTCTAATAACTGATCTCTCTTTTTTTTTAGTATTTCCTAATACCTTCTTTTACGTCTTTCAAATGAACGCCGTATTCTTTGGAAGCTTGAATTTCTAGTCAGAAGCCCCTGTGGGCTTGTTCCATACGAGTAGAGTTCATCCTCTAATAATAATAATAATAATAATAATAATAATAATAATAATAATAATAATAATAATAATAATAATAATAATAATAATAATAAAAATGTCTATTTTAAGATGAAACTCACAATCAACACTGATTTATGGAGTCTATATTAGTTACCTTTAGAAAAATTACCTGGAGAAGTGGCGAATATCATTATAGAAGTTTACAGATATTACGTTTAATCAAAAGAATGACGTTTATTTCTCTCATAAAATAACTTCTGTATTCTAAAAAGATTTGAAGAATAACTCAGAATTATTGATGTTATAATCGTTTAGGTGTGTTTGGAAAAAAATATCTTATATTCCTTTCAAAAAGTACCTCGTTTAATTTGAGATCTGACAAGAGAGAAGAGTTTAATCTTTTGCTTATAACAGTAATGATTATGATACAATTCAAGAAGAAGAAAGAAGAGTGAAAAGGGGTTTAGGAAAAAAATTCAAATTACGTTTTGACTTGTGAGCCTTTTGTCCAATAACTCTGTTTCGAGACTCATAAAACAGTAGTGAGCACATCCCTTCATTAATATTTGGCAGATATAGAGAGGGAATCCGTATTTATTATTTATTTAGAGCTCAGGACCTTACCGTACGCAACTTGTAGTACTGGATAAAGATTTCAGTTGCATATGTCATAGAGAGTGCTACGGTATAAGTATGTCTAAGGCTTTCTACGCGCCATAATATCTCAGGGTAAATCAGGTTCAATAAGTCTTCTTGGATTAGCGTCTTATTCGAAACTCCACAAAACTCGGTTAAAACTTCATCTGCTGCAAATTCTAATCTGTCTCTCATCAACTGTAGAACCCTCAGGCTACCGTGCAATTTGAATCATGCTACAGCGCTACGTGGAATATTTACCTCAATCATTCACTGAATAAGCAATTCTAGCCGACTACATTTCAGTCTCGCCTTTTATTTGACCTCAGTCTGCAGCTCATTCAAGAAACCTTATATTAAAGAGAAAGAGAGAGTGGGAGAGGGGGGGGGGGGAAGGAAGTTCAATTAGCTCATTCATAATGGACTTTTTTTACGTTTGACGTCAGCACTGACGTCAGCATTGATCGACGCAAGAAATTGTGCAAGTATGTTCAAAGCGAATGTCTAATCTACTTCTATTCATCATCTAACAGATATAATTCCGCTGCGCTAAATAACAGTCTCTCCGTGACAGGTGTCACGTACGAGCAATGTAAGTTAAATTGCATTTTCGGGTATTAAATATTTTTTTTTTTTTGGCTTCTAACGTGTGCAGGCAAGGACAAGAATAGGATTCCTGTACGACGCTTTTGATATTTCGAAACTTCTAGAAATATAATTCTGCAGAGATTGTAAATAGCACCAGCAGCAATGCAGTTTAATTTCAAGTGTCTAAGAAAAATTAGAACAGCTTGGTTATTTGGGGCATAGTGGCAAATCAAATACAGACATTTTAATGTGTGTATGTATGTATATATTTATATATATATATATATATATATATATATATATATATATATATATATATATATATTGTCACGCAATGGCATTCTTTTCTATTTATAAATACTAAGCCATAAATATCGTCTAATATCTAAATCATTATACCTCGAAAATAATTTATACCCTAGGGTAATCGTAATAGATAATGTCTTCGTCATCTGTGAGATTCGAATCGCTGCCTGGTTGAGAAACAACGAAGTACAGTGACTATTGACCACTTAGCC
>NC_089755.1:45720120-45725120 GCF_040412425.1 Macrobrachium rosenbergii
TAGTCTCCTGTTGCGCTGGCAATAACATCCACCATCGGCAAAAAAAAAAAGAAAAAAAAATTATAAAAGACTCCAGAAGTTTTGATGACGTCTCTTCCGTTACCTAACCTCATTGACAAAGTTGGAATAATTAGCAGCATGCGGAAATTCCAGATGGAGACGAGCGGAACAGGAACGGAACAGGAGCGGAACAGCGCGATCAAAACAGCTCCTCTAAGAGCACCCAACAGATCACAACAGCAGCAACACGTTCGAGATCCCTCCCCCGGCCCCAACACCCGGCCCCCGACAAATTAACTTAGGCCACAGTTTTCAGAGAAAGTTACCTCGTTATTGCTATGATAACAGCTGCTAACTCTTCAAGAGGCTTCGATTGGGAATACGCCTCGTTAGAGATGGGGAGGGACCACCTGATGAATGGCGTCACAGCGTCGACTACAGAGGAATTATAAAATATCTTTCTCAATACGCGCCAACGCCATTAGCCGGGAAAGACCTACGGATGAAATTTACAGTAGACTTTAGGAACCCGGTGCGAGCGGTAATAACGCAGAGAGAGGCCGACTGAAGGAGTGAGTGTCATACTTTTGATGAATTATCTTGAAGCGGTACTTGACATCTTTCATGATGTAAGACTCAGAGTAAGACTAAAACGAAAATCAAATAATTGGGAGTCCGAAATTGGCTGCCTGGTTTTGGTCACCATTGCGAACCCCTGCCGCTCCCAGCAGTATCCTAGGGCAAGTTACGAGTTTACACTACCGTCACGGTGTGCTGTAGGACCAATATCCCGTGCAGTTATATCATGACTGAATTAATCGAACAAGAACAAGGTCACGGAAGCTACGTGCCGTCATGAACTCTCATATGCCGTTACCTAATCAAGCACAACATGAACTCTCATAAGCCGTTACTTAATAAAGCAGAACATGAACATTTTATTGAGTCGTTGCTGTATTTTCTCGTGCGTCAAGACAAAATCAAGTTTGCTGAGGCATAATGCCATCAATATTTTCTGCACTAGAATGTGGAATTCAACACAAGATTAATGAAAAGGAGACTGTGGAATTCAACACTAGACTAATAAAAGGAGACTGTGGAATTCAACACTAGACTAATGAAAAGGGAGACTGGAATTCAACACTAGACTTAATGAAAGGAGACTGTGGATTCAACACTAGACTAATGAAAAGGAGACTGTGGGATTCAACACTAGACTAATGAAAAAGGAGACTGTGGGATTCAACACTAGACTAATGAAAAAGGAGACTGTGGAATTCAACACTAGACTAATGAATAGGAGACTGTGGAATTCAACACTCAGATCAATGAAAAGGAGACTGGATTCAACACTAGACTAATGAAAAAAGGAGACTGTGGGATTCAACACTAGACTAATGAAAAGGAGACTGGAGTTCAACACTAGACTAATGAAAAGGAGACTGTGGAATTCAACGCTAGACTAATGAAAAGGAGACTGTGGAATTCAACACTAGACTAATGAAAAAGGAGACTGTGGATTCAACACTAGACTAATGAAAAGGAGACTGTGGATTCAACACTAGACTAATGAAAGGAGACTGTGGAATTCAACACTAGACTAATGAATAGGAGACTGTGGAATTCAACACTAGACTAATGAAAAGGAGACTGTGGGATTCAACACTAGACCAATGAAAAGGAGACTGTGGAATTCCAACACTAGACTAATGAATAGAGACTGTGGAATTCAACACTAGACTAATGAAAGGAGAACTGTAAGGATTCAACACTAGACTAATGAAAAGAGACTGTGAGATTCAACACTAGACTAATGAAAAGGGAGACTGTGGGATTCAACACTAGACTAATGAAAAGGAGACTGTGGATTCAACACTAGACTAATGAAAAGGAGACTGTGGGATTCAACACTAGACTAATGAAAGGAGACTGTGGAATTCAACACTAGACTAATGAATGGGAGACTGTGGAATTCAACACTGACCACTAAGAAAGGAGACTGTGGATTCACACTAGACTAATGAAAAGGAGACTGTGGAATTCAACACTAGACTAATGAAAAGGAGACTGTGGGATTCAACACTAGACTAATGAAAAGGAGACTGTGGGATTCAACACTAGACTAATGAAAAGGAGACTGTGGGATTCAACACTAGACTAATGAAAAGGAGACTGTGGAATTCAACACTAGACTAATGAATAGGAGACATGGAATTCAACACTAGACTAATGAAAAGAGAGACTGTGGGATTCAACACTAGACTAATGAAAGGAGACTGTGAGATTCAACACTAGACTAATGAAAAGGAGACTGTGGGATTCAACACTAGACTAATGAAAAGGAGACTGTGGAATTCAACACTAGACTAATGAAAAGGAGACTGTGGAATTCAACACTAGACTAATGAAAAGGAGACTGTGGGATTCAACACTAGACTAATGAAAAGGAGACTGTGGGATTCAACACTAGACTAATGAAAAGGAGACTGTGGAATTCAACACTAGACTAATGAATAGGAGACTGTGGAATTCAACACTAGACTAATGAAAAGGAGACTGTGGGATTCAACACTAGACTAATGAAAAGGAGACTGTGGGATTCAACACTAGAATGAAAAGGAGACTGGGATTCAACACTAGACTAATGAAAAAGGAGACTGTAATTCAACGCTAGACTAATGAAAAGGAGACTGTGGGATTCAACACTAGACTAATGAAAAGGAGACTGTGGATTCAACACTAGACTAATGAAAAGGAGACTGTGGTTTCAACACTAGACTAATAAAAAGGAGACTGTGGAATTCAACGCTAGACTAATGAAAAGGAGACTGTGAATTCAACTAGACTAATGAAAGGAGACTGTGGAATTCAACACTAGACTAATGAAAAGGAGACTGTAGGAATTCAACACTAGACTAATGAAAAGGAGACTGTGGATTCAACACTAGACTAATGAAAAGGAGAATATGGAATTCAACACTAGACTAATGAAAAGGAGACTGTGGATTCAACACTAGACTAATGAAAAGGGACACTGTGAAAAATTCAACGCTAGACTAATGAAAAGGAGACTGTGGAATTCAAACTAGACTAATGAAAAGGGAGACTGTGGATTCAACACTAGACTAATGAAAAGAGGATTCAACAAGAATATGCAATTCAACACTAGACTAATGAAAAGGAGACTGTGGGATTCAACACTAGACTAATGAAAAGGAGACTGTGGAATTCAACGCTAGACTAATGAAAAGGAGACTGTGGAATTCAACGCTAGACTAATGAAAAGGAGACTGTGGAATTCAACACTAGACTAATGAAAAGGAGACTGTGGAATTCAACACTAGACTAATGAAAAGGAGACTGTGGGATTCAACACTAGACTAATGAAAAGGAGAATATGGAATTCAACACTAGACTAATGAAAAGAGAGACTGCGGAATTCAACACTAGACTAATGAAAAGGAGACTGTGGAATTCAACACTAGACTAATGAAAAGGAGACTGTGGAATTCAACACTAGACTAATGAAAAGGAGACTGTGGAATTCAACACTAGACTAATGAAAAGGAGACTGTGGAATTCAACACTAGACTAATGAAAAGGAGACTGTGGAATTCAACACAAGACTAATGAAGGGAAGACTCAGGCCGTCACTATGGAATTCAAGCATTCGAATGTGCACGATTAATATTATTCAAGCACATGAAAGAACTTTTTTCTTCAGACTAATGACAAGAGGAGACAATTCAAATGATATGGTGAACTTGACTCTTAACTATTACAGTTCAGGAACCTTTGAAACCAGAGAGAGAGAGACTAAGAAGAGAGAGATTTATGATTATTGGAAACTGTGGCTAAGTTACTAATGAAAAGGACTGAGAGAATTCAACACTAGACTAATGAAAAAGTTACCGACACTAGACTAAGAGAGAGAGAGAGAGACTAATGAAGGGAGGCTCAGAGAGAGAGAGAGAGATTTATGATTACTGAAACTGGCGTCTCAACATCTAGGTTACTGATGATTACTGAAACTGGCGTCGCAGAGACCGACGCAGAGAGAGAGAGAGGAGAGAGAAGAGAGATTTATGATTAAAGAAACTGGCGTCTCAACATCTAGGTTACTGACTGAGAGAGAGAGAGAGAGAGAGAGATTTATGATTAAGAGAAGTGATTACTGATTTGATTACTGAAACTGGCGTCGCAACATCTGAGGTTACTGACGCCGTGAGTGAGAGAGAGAGAGAGAGAGGGATAGTATTCTGTGCAAATACCACAATCCTTAAATCTTAAGAAGAGAAGCCTTCAGCAACTTAACACACACTCTCACTTTCTCTCTTCGTTGGAAACTCCAGGGGAGGAATAAAGGAAATCTCAATGGCACGGAGATTTTTTTTTTAATTTCCAGGCAGCCATTTTTATGGGAAAGGTCAAAGCACCACGTCAAATGTCAGGTCGGAAGGCATTTATCCGAGGGAAATATTTCATTTAGGTTTCCACTTTTGGAAATCAAGTGTTTTTTTTTTTTTTTGATGAGGATGAATATACTTCAGCGACCATATCCGGTAGCAAACTGTAACCTTGTACATCATACTCGTGTGGTTGCACATTACATTTTTCTAAAGTTTTTCGATTTAATATAAATAATAATAAATGCTTTATTTTGCATAATATGCACTAGTGTGAATTTAATACACACAGATAAGATAAAAAAAGATAAAAATTCTATTTAAAAAAATTCGGTGTGGAAAAAATAATGGGCAACAGCAAAAATGGGTAAATACTCGAATATTTCTCTTAAAAAAAGGACCTAACTAGCATCTTAATATATTGAATTAATAAAAACCATTTTTTCATACAATGTCAAACAGGAATGGCTTGCAAGTGCAGTAAAATTAGAACAATTTTTTTGTGCAGACAGAGAGGACTTGAATCGAAACCAACATAACTAATAAAAAGTAGTCCTTATTTTTATGCACAGGTGGCTGGGAGTAGAGTTTAAT
>NC_089755.1:45730120-45777620 GCF_040412425.1 Macrobrachium rosenbergii
CTAAATAAAAAAAAATAATACAAATTTGAATAAGGCTGTTCAGTTCTATTTCGGTGCCGGTTTACAAATACAGCCTGAAGGTTACGAGTTTACATAAGGTTTAGACATATCCGGTTATGAAACCCCGCTCACCCGTAGGATACGAGAGCAAATACTACAATGTAGAGGCAACACGAACTAGTGAAAAGCAGCACACACCGCTAAAATACAAGAGGAAATTTGCGATACTTCTCTTCACACTAACTTTTGATGAAATTCTTCAGGCAATGAAAACGACTTGAATTTTACACTAGCAAAATTTCCTACGGTCGGTGGACATCCCAAAAGTCCTTCATAAAATTTCCTACGGTTGGTGGACATCCCAAAAGTCCTTTATACAATTTCGGGTCGATAAAATTTCCTACGGTTGGTGGACGCCCCAAAAGTCCTTTATACAATTTCGGGTCGATAAAATTTCCTACGGTTGGTGGACGCCCCAAAAGTCCTTTATACAATTTCGGGTCGACAAAATTTCCCACGGTTGGTGGACATCCCAAAAGTCCTTTATACAATTTCGGGTCGACAAAATTTCCTACGGTTGGTGGACATCCTAAAAGTCCTTTATTATAAAATTTCGGGTCGATGCCTCGTGAGTTTCGCGTCCTTCAAATTCTGGATATTCCACCTCTTCGGCTTCCCTGAAACATTTAATTGAGGCCTTTCTCTTGAATTTCACTGTAACCATTGATCACTGTTGTTCTTAATCACGGTTTTTCTTCGTTTACAATATTGATGAAAGGCATTTCCGGATAACAATTGTATTGTATTGTATGATGGTGGCTCATTCTACGCTGGTTTCCCAGTGCATTGTCATGGAGAAAGTTCAAAGGAATGTTGGCACTGGAAGGAATAACTATGCAACCCCCCAAACATAGCGTATCACATTCTACAATGACAGCCTCATTAACACGACTAAATGTCTTGATATAACAATATGTTCTTAATGACTACTATTACTCGAATTTCGACAGGGAACTCTACAAAATAAGCATTTGGAGAGAAGACTCAAATAAATGTGGCGCTTCCTGGCAACAAGGAAACTTAAAAGTAACAGAGTGCTTCAATGAAGCAGAAGCTGGAATCGAACAGACCGTCGTTTCCAGATTGTCGATCACGACTCTGCTGACCTCCAGCCTTCCCTAACAAGTTCCTCGAAGGAGAACCATACTGAATACGAGTACCAGCGACAAGGATTTCAGAGTTACTAATATGACAAGAAATATGAGGCCGTCATTGTTCATAACAAGAATTACATCAGCGTTTGAAAGAGACTCAAACTGGAACACGATTCCCAGAATATCTACTACTGTCATGGTTATGATTCCTGGTTTGTTTCTTTTTTAAGCAAAAGCAGCTTCTCCTACTAAAGCTGGCTCAATAAATGAGTACGCCACTTATGCTGCTGAAGCAAGGATGATCCTTGGGTGCGGAAAACTTCATCTATACATCAGCCGCTCATTGTTATCCAGAGCAAAATCTAATCGCTGTATGGTTTATTTAGTAGCTAGCTGATGAGGGAGTCACTTGAATATATTATCCCAAATTTCCTTTCGTCAGAGCGCCCGGTTGCATTTTCCCGAGATGTGACCGAGCGCCGGGGGCTTTCCCTGAAAAAAAGCGGGACGCCACATCTTAAAAACTAACCATAGGATTTTACTGAAAATAATCTCAATATGTTTCCCACGCCAAAATAACATGCCAGCTACGAGTCCGGCCTAACCTAACCTAAACTAAGATAGGGGCGTGGCAAAAAAATCGGGGTTGGTGCAATACTAGTATACATCTCAGGAATTTGCAGTCCGGTTCCTCTTATCCTGTTCTCACACATCAGTTTTCACTCGGTTCCTCAAAACTCTGAGATTCCATCTAACACCTGGCGACAGTTTATACTTCGATACTTTCGCTCTCAGTTTTTTTTATGACGTGACCTGAGTTTGGTTGGCTCGCTTACGCTTACACTGAGATCTTCTCAAAACTTTTTCGGATGCAACCCTGTACCCTTTTTCTTTCCTGCTCACTTGGCGTCTGGTTCTTTAAACATGGAACTGCACTTTACCTCTACGTCATGTTTTATTTCTTGTTCCTTCCTTTTTCTGAAATTCTTATGTCTTCCTTGAAGTTTCGCTACTGACACCTTCCTCCCCGTATGAGGGGCGGGTAGTATTACTTAAGGTTCTTAGCAGCGTCCCTTCGGGCCCTTGCCACAACCCCTTCCATTCCCTTCACTGTACCTCCGTTCACATTCACTCCCTTCCATCTTACTTTCCACCCTCTCCTAACAACTGTCTCATAGTGCAACTGCGAGGTTTTCCTCCTGTTACACCTTTCAAACCTCCTTTACTCTCGATTTCCCTTTCAACGCTGAATGACCTTACAGATCCCAGCGTTTGGCCTGTGGCCTAATTTTATATTCCAATTCCAACTGACAACTTTCTCTGTTTCCATGCTGTCTAAAAACACTCCCGACTAGAAACTATTTTAATTACCACTTGCATTTGTTCTACATTCACCTTCATTCGTTTTGGCAGCCCCTTTATCGGTCCTGATAAGGTCCATCTGACGATTCTTTTTCACTTATCACATAAAGTTTATAGTTTAAAAAAAAAACTTAATTTTTACTTTAATAACAGTTTTAGAATAGGCGTCTACATATTTCACTGAATATCTCAGGGTTTTCTAATGTTTCAGATACCCGGAGCACCTTACTGAATTTTCGTCCACGTGTCAAGCAACACTTTGCCCTGAAATTACAAGCAATATGCACCAAAGTTCAGTGCCCTTTCCACTGGAGTTGTTGTAACGTAATATTATGTCTGCAGAATTCGTATCACTTGCTTTCCCAAGCTGATGGCTGCTCACTTACCACTATTTTACGTGCCAGCTTAATTCTGCCTCAATTGAAGGTTTCCATCCGTTCGTCTTGTTATTTTCGTTTTTCTAACTTATGACTTATCGAGGAGCTTTACTTTAAAATACCTCGGAAAATTATAGGTAGCTATGCAGAAGTTTCATGAGGCATGATGAATAAACGATTCAGTAAGTTTATGTGGAAGACATAAAATGAAGGAGAATTACTCTTTAATTCATGTTATTTGTAATCATGTTCACCATAACTATCTGGACGTACCCTTTTAACAGTTTTTTTTTCTGTCTTCAGTAAGTGACTGTAATATGAAGCTATTTATTCAATGGCAGGTTTTCACTAACAATTTTCACCGAGACATCACGTAATTATTAGAGATCTTTGGCTGATGATTTTCAAGGATTGAACTGCTATTCGCAGATAAACTGTTTATATACTTAATAACATTATAGATGAGAGTGACATCACATTTCCCTCCTACAAATAGGCGTTTTAAGAATACTTCACATCATTTCACATCCCTTCACCCACGTCACCCACAAGCGTAAGTCTGCATCTTAAACATTCAAATATTTTTCACACCAATACTGGCCAAATCCGTTTGAGGCTTCAGCCGTGGCAGATGGATTTGCTCGATACACTCGCGAAAGCCCGTGACGTCACGCCGCCGGACGAGTGGTGGCAGCGGCGGGACAGAAGCTTGCATAGATACACTGGGTATGACGCAAGAATTTCACGTCCTCGAATCTCCGCAAGAAGAATGCACGTTAAAGGAACTTTCAGTAACTCTTGTGGTTTCTTAACCTTTAGAATTTTTTTCGCTCTTTTAAAATCCCTTTGTACATTAATCCAGGGGTGTGTTAAAAACCTAACTACGATAAGTTTTCGGAATATTTTTTTTTCTTTTGCAATTTACATCATAGCGTTATCTACTTTAAACGTCTGTGGAGAAATTTTTGTTCTTTACGCTTGATCTTGACTGGGTCCTAAACAACATTAAATTTCTCATAGTTCTCTAATTAGCTTTAAATTTATAACTATTACGTAGAGTTCATACTTATTTAGGTCTCTCATCAGTTGTGAATAAGTATAATGAAATGGGATTTCTTTTTGTTATTCGTATTTCTGTCGCACGAATTATTAATCAAGAGAGGGCGGCACAGTTATAAATGAGGATTTTCAAAGATGCACGTTTTCTTCATATATACACATACATGCAAATGTGCATATATACACATACTTATCCATAAATATTAAGCCAAACGCTTCACTTAATGTCGAATTATCTATACCTTGGGGTCGACCAACACCCAAGGGGAACAATTACTGATGAGTTCAACTGTCCCAGCCAGGATTCGAGCCAGTTCCCATGGGTTAAATACAGTGATTTACGGTTCACTTCACTATTCAACTATTAAGAGATATCGACTCTGCTGTACATATTCCCGTCGAATTCAGGTTCCGCACTTAGAATCGATATCAGTCCATCTCCGCCACGACAGATGATTGGTATGCTTGTGAAACTTAGCCAGTTACGAAGCTTTGTCATTTATACACAAGTGTGTATAACCGACAAAACTACATATGCATATGCACGTATATGCATACACAAACATATGTGTATTATATGTATGCATATGTACTTTTATATATATATATATATATATATATATATATATATATATATATATATATATATATATATATATATATATATATATATATATATATATATATATAAAAGGAAGCGCTCGCAGGAAACGGTGAAAGTAATGACCGCAGACCCAAACTAACTCTGGGCAAATACAAGGAGGAGGCACTTCAGAACGCCACAGATCACTACTCTTTAAGAGTAGACGAACGAGAGGAAATCATCCGGCTAAACTGACCGCACAGCGCAAGGACCGACGGACATTCCAGGCGTTCAAGTGAACGAATCGGAAACGAAAACTAGAGCTGCAAATCGGTCTGTTTTCGGAACACCACCCGTCAAAGAACGACGAGGATGATGTCAATGTTACTACTGGAGAAAGGAATCTGCAAACCCTCTAACCAGGCATCTGAAACTCTATCGCGGGAAGCAAATTCCCGAGATATATGCTAGTATTGCACCAGCCCCGGTTTTTTTCCATGCCCCTAGGTTACGTTAGGTTGGGTTAGGTCAGGTTAGATTTAATTCTCGACAGTAATTTGGGTATGGGAAACACAATGAAATTATTTTCAAGAAAATTCTATGGTTAGTTTTTAAAATTGCGTCCTGCTTTTTTCATGGAAAGGTCTCTCGGGACTCGGTCGCGTCTCGCGATAATGCTCGCGGAGAGGGGCCCCTGCTGAAATGTAAGAGACAAAAGGTTTTCAAGTTCTTTGCACATATATCCTAGGATTTGTAACTTCAGAACGACATGATGTTAAAAATGTCAATTTCATTGCATTACAAGTCTCTCCGTGAGTGACTACCACTGAATGGCAGACAATGTTTATAGCACCCCGTAACATTGCCAAGTGCGGTGGAATGGGGCTTGACACCCTCATGCCACAATTCACTGCTCAGAATTACTTAGCAGACCTCAACTCTGCTTTACTGAGCGATTATGGGTGACAATGAGGCCCGAGAAGATCACGGGCTCAGTGTGCGTAACTGGACCATCAGCAAATAAAATATACGAACATAAAAATGATTTAATTTCCCTTTACAACAGAAAATATATATATATATATATATATATATATATATATATATATATATATATACATATACACACACATATATGTGTGTACTTATATATATGTATACATACATACATACACACACATATATATATATATATATATATATATATATATATATATATATATATATATATATATATATATCTGTATATACATATATACATATATATGTGTGTGTACATAACTGAGGTATTACAGGTGAGAGGTAAATTCATCAGATCACGATAAGAGAACTTGAGCATACGCACGAACCAATAATGCAAATAATATCAACGAATCTTACATCATACCTGACGTTAGACCTACCTCTTGGAATAAACAGGGCCAATCGGAGGCCGCCAACCTCCGCCAAGGTGAGCAATCCACGCCTCGAAAGATTATACTTCCCCTAAAGTTACGTTTCCATCTCTCCCAATATCTAATAATTTATTACCAGTCTCGAGCCCAACATGGCAAAATTTTCGCCAAAATCGGCAAATAATTTTTCCGTAAACCTCCTCACAAACACTTAAACAAACAGAATGAAAAACACAACATCGTATTTGGGGGGTAATAACGTATTCCGTGAAACCTATCCATAACATGTCTGGGTAAAATTCATACAAAGTTTGCAAATGTACACGGCGGATACAGGCTCGTTCGATAATAATAAAAGTCGTTTTGCATATATTGGAAACTGTTTCTCGATGCACTTGGAAAGCAAAGAACCGTGCTTGGTTGTGCAAATAACAGGTGGTATGTATACCATCATTCTCAGTATGAGAGCCAGCGTAAATCCATATGGAACTCGGGGCAATATGTGTTTGTTTATGCTTCCTTGGTTGATCACGGATCGTCCAGTATCATTATACACACACATACATACAGAAACAAACACACACACACACACACACACACACACATATATATATATATATATATATATATATATATATATATATATATTACACATGTATATATATATATATATATATATATATATATATATATATATATATATATATATATATATATATCTCAAGAAGCTCTTACCAAATGAATATGGAAACACTTCTGCAGTTCTAGAAGCCATGTCAGAAGAGGAGCAGACACTCAGTCAGAACAGGTTGATCAGGTAGATTATATACGAATCTGCTGGAGAACTATGATACGGAGTAACAAGGCCGGAAGCTTGGATTTCGGGTGAGCTCAGGGATGCAATCAAGAAGAGACAAATTAAAAAGGTACAAACAGGCAAATTTCACGAAGGAAATAAAGGACGCTATGTAGAAAGTGCTACGAACCCAAGTCTAGCTGGTGAAGCTCAACTAAGACCAAGGGCAGACAAGAGAGAATCCTTGGGCAAACAGGCTGATGACGCTGACGGAGTGTTGTATTCGGGAAGTGCTATAGGTGTCAGCGTAGCATAGAATTATTAATGAAACATCCATGGGTGTAAAGCGAAAGATGACATACCTGTCAAACGGAGGGATGGGTTAATAATAACACTATAAGAAGAAGGAAGACAACGCTCAGTAGAACATTTTTTGGAGCTCATGAATAACAGATATGAGGCAGATAAGTCGACTGATATACCAAGGGCTAACGGAGGCCTGACTGTGCTAATGAGTGAATTCACAGCTTTTGAGGTGGAATCTATAGTGAAGAGAAATAGGTATGGAAAAAAAACAGACTTTGATGGAACCACTGCAAAGATCTCACCTTGTTTAACTAGACTGTTTTACAGAATATGGAATGAGGAAACAGTCTGTCGACTGGGAACTGGAAGCCACAACTAAGGTACCAAAGATATGTCTGTTCTAATGGCCATATTCAGTTTACTTATTACTCTCAGTAGCCTGGAGAAAGAAATTTCTGAAAAGATTAGGTAAGGCAGCAGTTGCACAGATCTATTATTTGTGTTAATACATTATGCAGCAGAGTAAGGATTTTTAAAACTCCCCTGCTGATGGCTTTTGTTGATCAAGATAAGGCATATGATAGCGTCCACAGGCCAATTTTATGGAAGGTCTTGTGTCACTATGGCGTTTGTGTTAAATATGTAAAGCTAATTAAAATGTTCTATAAACGAAGTAGTTGCAAAGTTAATACTGATGGGGTGCTGTCAAATGATTTTACAGTAAATAATGGGATGCTACAAGGGGATGTATTTCACCTTCGCTGTTTGCCCTTCAAGTAGATTTTATAGTGAAAAAAGTACTCGGAGATGGAACCGAGTGTTTAGATTGGAGCAACCATAAAAAGTTAACAGACTTAGACTTGGAATGTGCAGATTATGCTTTCTTACTCAACAAAACCCCACAAGGTTTACCTTGCTTAACAGAATGAATCATAAGCACAGAGATACGGAGCTGAAAATATATCTAAGAAAAACAGAAGTACTGAGGACAAAGTATGCACGAAGGGATTGCATAACATATACGAAGAAAGGATTAACGAGGTTGATCTTTAAAATATTTAGAAACAATGATATCCAACAAAGGTTCTCTTGAGTGAAAGTGAATGAAAGGCAAATCAAACAATGGGCACGCTGAATAACATTTGAAAATCAAAAAGATTATATAAGAAAAATAAGATTACAATAAGCCAATAGCAATGCGATCGGTATAGCTATAGAGATAAAAACGATATCTAAAATATTTTTCTGATTTGAAGATAAAGCTTTAAGAAGAATATTAGCATTCAGAGGGCAGTATAGAGTTAGAAATTATACCCTAGGGGAAAAACACGGAAGTTACATATGTAGATAATATATGTCATGATGAATGAGATGGAGATGGCTTGGGCATGTCCTTCGCACAACCCAAGGGAGAACAGTACGTGATAGTGTCAGCTGGGCATCTCTGGGCACCAGGAAAGTTGGCAGACTCTGACTTACTGGGATGAGAACTTTGAAAAGGGGAGCTGGAGATGAATGGAGATTCGTGGAATATGAAGCGCAGGAAAGACATGAATGGTGGAATTTCACAAGGGCTGTTTTCGTCACTGGCCGTTGGGGTGTGTATATATATATATATATATATATATATATATATATATATATATATATATATATATATATATATATATATATATATATATATAGAGAGAGAGAGAGAGAGAGAGAGAGAGAGAGAGAGAGAGAGAACTTTATACACACACAAACACTACCCAAGCACGCAAGCATCTGTCTGTCTATCGATCTATCCATCTTTCTTTCTATCTATCTATCTATATATACAGAGAGAGAGAGAGAGAGAGAGAGAGAGAGAGAGAGAGAGAGAAAGAGAGAGATGCAAACAATGCCTGTCTGTTATTAGCTCCAAGCTCAAACTCTTTCTGTGACACCAATATCAGTCTGTGGAAGTAGGTCAAGGCCACCTTGTAGCCTGCTAGCATTTGGGGCTGATTTATTCGTTAATAAATTTCCTGTTATCGAAGGACATTTTAATTTCCTTACCCTCTTTTGCTGTTTCGTTTCCCTTTTCTCTACCTCTGTTGATTAAAATATGGCTTTCAGGAATTTTGGCTACATAAATGGGAAACGGGTTAATCCTTTAATGGAAGGCTATTTTTGTCGTGTGCATATTTCTCGTTTCCCATTTTAGATTTCTAACCTCTCCGTTTCAACCACGGCCTGTCCATCCACGAGTTACTTTCTTCTCACTCTCTCTCCCCTATTTTTCTTTTTTTATCATATTCCTCTCTCCTTCCCACGGTCCTTGTCTTCTGGTCTTTCTCCCTTTAAATTCTGACTGAATCTCCGTTGGACCTGCGAACTTGTCGGCAGAGGTGGTTGCTGGTAGTGGGCGTTCATCCAGGCTTCTCTCTCTCTCTCTCTCTCTTTCACCCTTCTCTCTCTCTCTCTCTCCAGCAGAAGGCGTGGGCGGCGGAGCAGAGTGCGAGAGTTTGTGTGGGTGGGATACAGGTCTCCACCAACTCAACGGCAGCATTGCTCTGGAGTGCCAAGCTTGTGCTTCTATCACATCCACACACACACATACGCCTCCTTCGGAGCAATAGTTCCATAACTGTTTTCTAGGACAAATTAGACGTCTTCCTTCCTTCTGAACAGTCTATCTAGACGTCTAATCACCATCTAGTTCTACCTGATTCTGTTTACCTAGATCCTACGACTCCTAACCTCAATTATTTTTTCGTATCGTTCGCGTCCATTTTTCCCCTTCCTTCCTCCTCCTCCTCCTCCTCTTCGCGGTGTTCGCCAGATTCCTTCCTTCGTTTCCTTCATCGATTTTCATTCGTTTTTGCATTTCAGGTAATTCGAGAGTATCCCGAGAAGGGGAAGACAGGAGCAGTAGCAGGAGAAGCAGGAGAAGCAGCAGGGTCGGAGTGACACCAAAGCGTCGACTTGGTTTTGCAAGGGGCTGCCGTTAACAGGTCAATAGGATCGACACACCCACACGGACAGACACGGCATCCCAAGCACAAACTTCGAGCTTTTGTGAGGACACGGACACTTACTTCATAACACACGCTTGCCAATAACTCGTATGTACACACACATACGCAGACGACAGCGACAGGCATCTATATTAATCCACAACACGACCATACACACATGCACAACCCGTTCACACTTGGGACATAGGACATGCACACGATGCATGCACGAAAACGAACATATGCATACACATGATATACACACACACACATACTTCGTAAATGAATACGTAGGCTCATCCAGCGAGGATACACTTGCACAAAAGAGAAACACACAGAAATACACTCTGATGTGTACATAAAACATTTCCAACGTCTTAGAGCACACCCACCCACACACACACACACACACACAAACATTTATATGTATGTATAATTATATATATACATATATACATGTGTATATACACATACATAACATGCATGCATAAATACACACGCAGACACACATATATACAGTATAAATATATATACACACACACACACACACACACACACACACACACACATATATATATATATATATATATATATATATATATATATATATATATATATATATATATATATATATATATATATATATATACACAATAGGTAAACATGAACACGCACCTAACAGTAAACAAATGTTTTCATACACAAACGCATAGTGGAATCCGCTAAAACCACTTAACACGCTCTCAAATACGCATAATTTTTTTAATGATTCACATTTATCCACACATACAACCTGCAAAGCCAACAGGCTATTTCAGTGTACATAGACGCCTACACAGACAAGCTCTGACGTCATCAGGACTCCAGTGACAAACCGAAGCAGCGGCCCCTCCCCCCTCCCCTCTCTCTCTCTCTCTCTTGGTTCCCGTTCTTTCATTCCGGTTCCTTAATCTGCCAGAAGTAACAGACGTCAGAACTGAGAGGAATCAACCGTTTTCGAAAACTTTGTTTTCTATTTCCATCTTGTTTCTTACATAAAGCGCCCCCCCTCTCTCTCTCTCTCCCTCTCTCTCAATAAAAGATCAATACTTTCCCGAATATTCTTGAGACCTATTAACTCATGGAAACCTATTCCCGATTTATTTTGCACGCAGGTGAAGGCGACTTCGATCGGTGAACGAACCAGCGACTTGTATCTGTACAGTCTCCAACGACTGTCACTTTTTCGGCTCCATTCTTCCCCACAAAAGGAAGACGAATTTCCCACACCCGCCCCCCCCTTTTCAACTCTTTATTCTCCCACAGACGTTTTGGGGCGAATTTCTCCATTCTCAGTTCTTCTTCCTAACAGGAATATGAATTTCTCCATTCTACATTTCCCCTACTACGAAATCATTCTCCCACAGACGTTTTAAGGCGAATTTGCCCATTCTCAGTTCTTCTACCTAACAGGAATATGAATTTCCCTATTCTACATTTTACCCCACATACGAAAAAAAAAGATTAATCGCCTGTTCTCCATATTCTTCCACACAAGAGAAAGGCGAATTTCTCTATTCTTTGCCACACAATCATCACCACAGACGAAACTCTGCAACACTCGTCGAAGTCCAACGCAGAAGAATTAAAGAGAGGTGAGAGTTCTCGTTTGCCAAGTGGAAGAATACGACATTGAAAGTGCATTTTGGCCGCGGGGGGACGCTGAGTGTGTGTTCGTATTATTTTTTATATCGATTTCTTCATTGTTTGACTCGAATTCTATGAAGAAGAAGAGCTGAGCAGTAGATCCGGAAGATATAATAAAACGAAATCAGACAACAGACTTTATGAAACAAACTAAGAAAAAGGGTATCTTGAACGGTGAAAATATCTTTTTTTTATTTTTACACAAATTTTGTTAAAAGTGAATATAACGGACGCCATTTTATGCTATATAACCGATATACAATTTTTTAAAATAAGTTTGTAATTACTCTTCATTGCCTCTACTTCTAAGAAGGACCAGATAACAAACCTTATGAGGAAAAAATCGATCGATCAGACGAACGAAAGTGGAGCAACAATACCTTAGTTTTTATGTAATCTGTATTTTTAGAATCTCAGTAAACACATACACATTTACGTGTACACACACACACACATATACTGTATATATATATATATATATATATATATATATATATATATATATATATATATATATATATATATATATATATATATATACTGAATATATAAATACATTCATATAATTTATATACATAAACAAAACCCACACACACATACACATGCATACATACATACACGCATACACACACACACATATATATGTATATATATCACACGAACAGCGATAGCTTCAGCAAGAAGTCCCTTATCGATGCAGCATAATAACGGCGTCTTAAGGTTCCTTATCGCCATCCCAGGCGAGCGCTAAGCGATGACGGACGGAGAGTCTCCGCTCAATCAGCGACCTGTGAATTTAAGCCCCGGTATCTTCTTATTACCAGCTTACGTTCCTGGGAGTCTCCCCGTCAAAACTTACCGTGGTCCATTTCCCAAACAACAGATCAAATCGTACTGACAGTCTTGTCGAAATGTTAACATAAATCAAAGAATCTTTTGAAAAACTTGTCGAAATGTTAACATAAATCAAAGAATCTTTTGAAAAACTTGTCGAAATGTTAAAATGAATCAAAGAATCTTTTGAAAATCGTGTCGAAATGTTAGAATGAATCAAAGAATCTTTTGAAAATCGTGTCGAAATGTTAAAATGAATCAAAGACGAGCTTCACAAATTTGCCATATAATATTCCAGTAGAAAAATCTTGTCGAAATGTTAACATAAATCAAAGACGATTTTGAAAATCTAGTCGAAATGTTAAAATGAATCAAAGACGAGTTTCACGAATTTGCTTTATATTCCAGTAGAAAGATCTTGTCGGAATGTTAAGATAAATCACAGAATCATTTGAAAATCTTGTCGAAATGTTAAAATGAATCAAAGACGATTTTCACAAATTTGATGTGTAATATTCCAGTGGAAAAATCTTGTCGAAATGTTAAAATGAATCAAAGACGAGCTTCACAAATTTGATATAGAGTATTCCAGTAGAAAAATCTTGTCGAAATGTTACCATAAATCAAAGAATCTTTTGAAAATCTTGTCGAAATGTTAAAATGAATCAAAGACGAGTTTCACGAATTTGCTTTATATTCCAGTAGAAAGATCTTGCCGGAATGTTAAGATAAATCAAAGAATCATTTGAAAATCTTGTCGAAATGTTAAAATGAATCAAAGACGGTTTTCACAAATTTGCTATGTAATATTCCAGTGGAAAAATCTTGTCGAAATGCTAAGATAAATGAAATAATCTTTTGAAAATCTTATCGAAATGTTAAAATAAATAAAAAACGATTTTCACAAATTTGCTATATGATATTCAAGTAGAAAAACCTTGTCGAAATGTTAAAATAAATCAAGGACGATTTTCATAAACCTGGAATATATTATTCCAGTTTCCCCAAAGACATTGTGGTAATTTTGACATGAGGTTTTTCATCTGATTCGGGCCGCGAGAGATATTTCGCACTTAAAATTGTTACAAAAGTGGAAATATATCTTTTACTATTATTAGCGTTAATCTGTAAAACAATTCAGTTTTACTCGGAATCATTAACACTTGAATGCAATATATTGTGTATATATATATATATATATATATATATATATATATATATATATATATATATATATATATATATATATATATATGTATGTATGTATATATACTGTATATATGTATGTATATATATGTGTATGCATTTGTGTAAGTATATATATAAATATATACATAGATACATATATATTTTATGCATACACAAATATAGGTGCTATACACCTCTTTGTGTTCACCGCTTATCATCGTCCACCTTCATAAACAATTCTCTTTTTGAACTTACCGAGGTAGACGCATTGAAATCTGCGCGTACAAATTCGCGTACTTCCGTAATCAAATTCAGTGCAGATGAAGTTACAGACTAGTGTCCTTCTGTCGACCTTATCGACGACCAACATCGCTAAACCAATTAAGGGCCGAGATTAAACCCCGTCTTAGTGACGCTGTTGTTATTAATTATTATGGAGCTTTCTGCTATACAGAAAAAAAAACTGGCAGACTCCATAAAGCGAAGATTTAGTGAATGACGAACGCGGAAATCAGAGAATGTACAAGCAGGTCTCTACGTAAAAGGGTGCTTAGATACGCGCGGACGCACACGTGTGTGTATTTGCGTGTGTGTATGTATGTATGTATGTATATAATGTATATACACATATAAATATATATAAACATATGTATAAATATATATATATATATATATATATATATATATATATATATATATATATACAATATAATATAATATAATATAATATACACCAACACACACACACACATATATATATATATATATATATATATATATATATATATATATATATATATATATATATATAAACAGTTACTCCACCTTAATCAGAATGCATTAATTTATATATATATATATATATATATATATATATATATATATATATATATATATATATATATAAATAATAAACAGTTCCTCCGTCCCAATCAGAATGCAGTAATTCTCTGTGTTAGCGGAATGGTTCCAGGTACTAAGTGGAAATAACAATTATGACACAAAGGAATATTTTTTAGTATTTCAGGGAGCCTTCCAAAATGAAACAATTCAAACTTCAAGAGCAAGTGTTTCGCGTATTAAATATACACTACAAATACAACAGTCACAATGCTATGAAGAATTTCCCATGTTTTAGGAGGATGAACTAAGCACGTTACTGAACGTGGAAAATATTACAAGTATGCAACGATTACATAAGTACTACTAGGAAATAGTACTCCAGCGCATTCAGCTCATTTTACCATTGCAGTCTGAACCTTGCCATTGCAAATATTCCTAAAGCTGAGGAAAGACTTTCCGACGAGAGACACGGAATGAGGAAACGAGGAAACAGAGGAAAATTTTAAAGTTACCTACGCGTGGACTGTCAAAATCCAAACATATACCGTTAATGTGAACGTAAATGTGCTTTCAAAACAACACATGAAAAAAAAATCACATTATTCTTAACCCGATTTTCACAACTTGAAAATTTCTAAGTACTCTATAATTTATTTATTTGTTTTTCATTTTCTCTATTTATTTTTTTTTCTGGTGACGAATATCATCCTCGACCATGTCTTTGCCTCACGGTTTGGTTGATTGATTTATAGATTTCAGGGATATTTGCCAAGCACTTGGGCAACTATGGCCATTAAGATAAAAAAAATAAAATCCTTGACTCACAAAAGTACCTTACGAAGCAACTTCTAACATAAAATAGGGCTGAGCTGGTTCCCGCCGGCCGTATGTGTCGACTCAGTTGCCTTATTTACGATAACCAGAGGGCTTCTGGGAAAAATTCTCTGCAATATATTTATCTGTTAGTAGATTTATATTCTTATAAATCTTTATTCTACTCTGGCCGCCCCCCACTCTCGTCTCTTGGATTTTTTTTTATCTCTTTCTGTGGAAGCACTGTGCAACAAGTTAATGGTGTTTTTGGTTGGTTGCACACGTATTTGTTCCGAGTATTTCATGTAATTTATGCACTCACTGATTTATCTTTAGTTTCGTGTTTATTGTTTTTCCGTTTTTCCTCTACTCGATGCATTCTCTTTACATCTTCACATTATAATGCGCGCTCATTTCTGAGGGGGACTGCCAAAGCAATATTACCGAAACTGTGGGTTGTTTCGTATAGGTCACATATATATTAATAATAATAATAATAATAATAATAATAATAATAATAATAATAATAATAAAAGTTTTCCACTGTTCTGATTTTGAGCAGCCCACTGACGAAAGAAGCTAGAAACTGCTGTTTTATCTCTTACAGGACGCGACACGCTTTCCTGAATGTCTTTTTTCCCTTTTCGGTTTTCATACTCCTCGTTTTCGCTTTTGTATTGTACCCCTTTATCTTTCGATGTCAACATGGGGAGTAATACGTTTCTAACAACGAATAAAAAAAAAATTTGGAAAATAAACTACAAAAATCAACATAGCTGCACAGTGCTAAACAGCATTTCGATATTAGTATCAGTACACTGATCGATACGGCTTGTACGTTGGAATTCTCCTACCCACTACTTTTCCCTAGATACAGCCTCTCTCGCTGTCTGTCTGTCTGTCTTTCCATCCCCCTGCCTAGGTTTCTCTCTCTCTCTCTCTCTCTCTCTCTCTCTCTCTCTCTCTCTCTCTCTCTCTCTCTCTCTCTCTCTCATAAAAACAAGTATATAAAGTAATAGCGTCCATTTAAAAGAGTAAGCCAGTTCTATGGCGGCATTGAAAGTTATCATAGATCCCATGCTACGGACGTTGGAACAGGTTATATGGCGTTACCTGCTTCAGGTCAGTTGTGACCCATACTTCTGGTCAGTTGTGATCCCTACTTCAGGTCAGTTGTGACCCATACCTCAGGTCAGTTGTGATCCCTACTTCTGGTCAGGTGTGATCCCTACTTCAGGTCAGGTGTGATCCCTACTTCAGGTTATTTGTGACCCCTACTTCAGGTCAGTTGTGAACCATACTTCAGGTCAGTTGTGACCCCTACTTCAGGTCAGTTGTGACCCATACTTCAGGTCAGTTGTGGTCCATACTTCAGGTCAGTTGTGAACCATACTTCAGGTCAGTTGTGAATTGTGACCCCTACTTCAGGTCAGTTGTGACTCCTACTTCAGGTCAGTTGTGACCCCTACTTCAGGTCAGTTGTGAAGCCAGGTCACTTTTAGTTCATCGATTATTCATGTCCCACTTCGAAAGATCAGAACAAAAAGATAGAGAGTAGAGATGTACACTCTGCAAATGCGAAACGGTTTGAAGTGACTGAGAGACTATCTACAGTTTGATTTATTTATTTACTTAATTTTTATTTCCTTACTTTTTTTTTGCGTATGATTTAACATTTGGAAATCGATTGTAAGCGTCAGAACGAACATTTCGGTTTTTAGTTTCTGTCGTTTGTTTGAACTTTCATTTTTTTTTTCTTTGTCCTTACGATTTAACATTTGAACTTTTTTTTAAGTGTCCGAATGAACTTTTTTTGGTACTTTGATTCTGTCGTGTGACTGGACATCTGGGAGGTGATTTTTTTCGTCTGAATGAAATATAGAAATGATTTTAGTTGTCTGAAATTAAATTTGAAAACTATTTTTGTCGTCTGAATGAACATCTGGAAACTGATTTCAGTCGTCTGAATGAACATCTGAAAATCTTTTTAGTTATTTGCAAGAATTTCTAAAAACCGTTTTTCGCCGTCGACTGAACAACTGAAAACTGTGTTGTCTGAAAGAGGGTTTGAAAAATGTTTCAGACGTTTGCAGGAATTTTTAAAAATCGGTTTTGCCATCCAACTGAACATTCGAAAACTGTGTTGTCTTGAATGACGGTTTGAAAATCCTTTTAGTCGATTGCAAGAATTTTTTAAAATCGTTTATTGCTGTCGGACTGAACACCTGAAAACTGTGTAGTCTGAAAGAGGGATTGAAAAATGTTTTAATCGTTTGCAAGAATTTCTAAAACTTGTTTATGTTTTCTGGCTGAACAACTGAAAGATATAACTCTCGTCTGAATGAACACTTGCAAGAGGCCTTTTGCAGATAACTGTAAAACTGTTCTAGTTGAATGACTGCCCATTTCAAACTTGTTCTTGTAGCCTGACTGAACATTTGAAAGTTATTTTTGACCTCTGAATGAGGGCAGCTTTTTAAAAAATTTTTTTTTTATATGCACAGCTTTTGATAGTTTTTTTTTAATGTGCACAGCTTTTGATAGTTTTTTTAAGTCTCAGTGAACGCTTGAAAGTTTTTTCTCATCTCCATCATGGAATATAAAAACAGTTTTACTTAGATGAAGGAAGATTTAAAGGTCAATCTGGTCATGCAAATTAATAACTAAGAATTTTGACTCGATGAATGGAAGTTTAAAAGCTGTTTTATAGTGTGTCGGCAGACTAGGTATTGCCTTTCGTTTGATAAAGCACTGATGTTTTTAATACCAAGAACCCTGAAGTATTTTTTTCCACTCAAATAAATTTAAAAGATATACATATATATATATATATATATATATATATATATATATATATATAACATATATATATATATATATATATATATATATATATATATATATATATATATATATATATATATATATATATATATTTACGAGGAGAAAAAATGAGCAATCATATTTTAAACCCCAACGAATATTTAAAGGAATACTCATCAGACGCATTGATTTATCGGGTAAAGCAATAAATATACGGATTGTATCATTATTTGTCATGCCCGTCGACCAATTCTGGAAAAAGGTTGCGTCATTTCTAATATTCTTAAATTATATTAAAGATAATTTAGATAATGGGTAGAAGAACCTTAAAGAAAAATCGATGGTTTGAGCCTAAATACAAAATGATACATCCGGTAATTTTTTTTTTATTTTTTGTATTTTCTCTTTCTTACCCTGTCAGTCAATCTTGTTCTCCACAAAACTATCGCGTTTATAGTATACATGTATTTACAAAAACAAGACAGGAAAATATAAAAATAGTATACATGTATGTGCACAAACAAGACATAAGCAAATATAAAAATAGTATACATGTATGTGCACAAACAAGACACAGGCAAATAAAAAAAATAGTATAAATGTATGTGCACAAACAAGACATGGGCAAATATAAAAATAGTATACACGTATGTGCACAAACAAGACATAAGCAAATATAAAAACAGTATAAATGTATGTGCACAAACAAGACATATGCAAATATAAAAATAGTATACATGTATGTGCACAAACAAGACATAGGCAAATAAAAAAATAGTATAAATGTATGTGCGCAAACAAGACATAGGCAAATATTAAAATAGTATATATGTATGTATGTATAAGCAAATATCAAAATAGTATACATGTATGTGCACAAACGAGACAGATGCAAATATAAAAATAGTTTACATGTATGTGCACAAACTAGACAGGCAAATATAAAAATAGTATACATGTATGTGCACAAACAAGACATAGGCAAATATAAAAATAGTATACATGTAAGTGCACCAACAAGACATAGGCAAATAAAATAATAGTATACATGAATGTGCAGAAACAAGACACAGGCAAATATAAAAATAGAATACATGTGCACAAACAAGACATAGGCAAATATAAAAATAGTATACATGTATGTGCACAAACAAAACATAAGCAAATATAAAAATTTTACACATGTATGTGCACAAACAAGACATTAGCAAATATAAAAATAGTATACATGTGCACAAACAAGACATAAGCAAATATAAAAATAGTATACATATATGTGCACATACAAGACATAGGCAAATATAAAAATAGTATACATGTATGTGCACAAACAAGACATAAGCAAATATAAAAATATTATACATGTATGTGCTCAAACAAGACATAAGCAAATATAAAAACAGTATACATATATGTGCACAAACAAGACATAGGCAAATATAAAAATAGTATACATGTATGTGCGCAAACAAGACATAAGCAAATATAAAAATGGTATACATATATGTGCACATACAAGACGTAGGCAAATATAAAAATAGTATACATGTATGTGCACAAACAAGACATAGGCAAATATAAAAATAGTATACATGTATGTGCACAAACAAGACATAAGCAAATATAAAAATAGCATACATGTATGTGCACAAACAAGACATAGGCAAATATAAAAATAGTATACATGTATGTGCACAAACAAGACATAAGCAAATATAAAAACAGTATACATATATGTGCACAAACAAGACATAAGCAAATATAAAAATAGTACCATTTATGTGCACAAACATGACATGGCCAAATATAAAAATAGTATACATGTATGTGCACAAACAAGACATAAGCAAATATAAAAAGAGTATACATGTATGTGGGCAAGCAAGACATAGGCAAATATAAAAATAGCATACATCTATGTGCATAAACAAGATATAAGCAAATGTAAAAATAGTATACGTGGTATACGTAGTATATGTACGTACACAAACGAGAAACGCGAATATAACGACAGTATATATTCATTATTATTATTCAGTAGTTTAACCCTATTCATACGGAACCACCCCACAGCGTCCACTGGCTTGAAACTGAAGCTTCCAAAGAATATTGCGTTCATTAGAAAGAAGTATCAGAAGGTCATGGGAAACACACAAAGAAGAGGTCACATATTAAAAAAGAAAAAATAAAATGACAAATTAATAAATAAACAGACAAAAAAAGTAAGTAAATTATCAAATCACAAAGAGAACTGTATTAAAGTAGTGATGCACCGCACCTTCGCTCGAAAAACACATACGCACACAAAAATAATTATATAAGTAGGAACACAAAAACAAGACGTACTCCAACATAAAAATGTGTATCCGATATTTCTCTTAAGATGCAAGAAATCTCGGCGGATTTGCCTGCATACCCGAGAAGGCTCCGGGTATATTTCGCCGTTAAATTTGAAACTTCCTCACGTGTAATGAAGAGTTCTCATAAACGGCTCTTAAGCCTTTCATAATTCTTTCGGAAACTAGGTCACTTGCATGCGGGCAGGGTGGTCCTTTTTTCTCTCTCTCTCTCTCTCTCTCTCTCTCTCTCTCTCTCTCTCTATGATTTTTCACTCTGTCTCTATGCTTACCATGGTGTTTATATATGTGTGTTTTTGTTTATATGTGTATATTTTAATTTATTTATCGATTTATCTTTCCTGCTCCTTATTTAAATTTCTTTTTTATTCATGTTCTCTTAATTTGCTTATTTGTTTTTCATTCTTTGCAAAAATTTGGGCTTGTCCCATAAGACCTGTGTATTTCTATACATACATTCATACATACAAACATGCATTCACATACATACATACATACATACATAAATATATATATATATATATATATATATATATATATATATAATATATATATTATATATTTATATATATATATATATATATATATATATATATATATATATATATATATATATATATATATATATTATATATATATATATATATATGTACACAGACAGACAGGGAGAGAGAAAAAGAATATATATGTATAGAATTTCAAAAAGTGCTCGAAAATTATTTTTGACCTGATTTCTTCTTATCACTCATTGCTTTACCTACCATACTGATATATCTGTGCTTTCTTTCTGCATACATATTACACGCACAAATACAATATATGTATATATACTTATACATATATATATATATATATACATACATATGACTATTTATCACATCACCGTGATTCATATACATCAGAAAAGCTTCTAAACGTCCTTTAATATAAATTTGTTTTCTACCACCGGAAGTAATATATTTTTTCATATATGTTACCGAAGGGCAAGTGATAATAGTCCACCGTCCCGTGGGATCGAACCTTAAGCGACGGACGGGAATAGACTAGTGACACGCCAACCAGACTGGCTAGCGTGTCACTGAGTCCTGATTCCCAAGTCCGTCGCTGGTTCGATCCCACGGACGGTGGACTTATTATCATCCAAAATTCCCTGGTAATATATGAAAATATATTACTTCGGAGGTAGAGTGCGAATTGATATTAAAGACGTTTGTAGCTCTGAATACATATATATATATATATATATATATATATATATATATATATATATATATATATATATATATATATGATTATTATCACTTTTGTACGTGATTCATTTTATCACATTACCACAGGTGAAAAATAAGAAAGGGTGCAGGTCCTGACCGGTTTCGACTTTATTTCCAAGCCATTGACGAAGGACTGATACAGAGTGTGAGAAGTCCAAATATATATACTACAAGAACAGTACTGATGAACACACCGACCGTTAGAGGCTCCATGTCCCCACTCAGGCCGGTGTCCGAGGGTAGGAGTAGGCCTTTAAAAACTCATTTGGCTAAAATCACAATAGACTCTCAGGGGACATTGCTGATAAACAGACCATACCACCTCAGATCCACACCTGACAGGTGTCCATGGAGAGGGAGGTTGGAAACTCATTAACATTACTACCCCTCGTACTGTGTTTACAAATATGATAATCCTATTTTCATACATCTCTCTGCCTACCTTAAAGTTTAAACAATTTACAAATTTCTTTTGATATTAAAGGATCAAGTTTATACATTCCTTGACTGATATTCATATTATGGTTGTAACTTTCTTTTTTATGAAGCTAGATTCAATGATGTTTCCTTTCAGTGCATTATTAGAATATACAATCCTTTTTGCCCCCTTCCCAGTTGATAGCATGATTGTTCTCACTAACATGTACAAATATACCACTGTTCCCTTGTGCATATCTCACACATTTCTTATGTTGTTCAATTCTTTTTCCAGTAAGTTTCCCAGTTTTGGCTATAAAAGTTGTCACAAGACTTACACGAATTTTATATACACACCCTTTAATATTGTCTGGGAGTTCGATAAGTACATTTTTTCATTGTTGTATTGTTCTTAAATGCGACATTTAACACCAAAATTCTTAAAGATGGGGATATCTTTCATACTATTATTATAAGGCAGAACAAAGCAAATTTTTTGTGTTGTAAGGTTCTTTCTGGTTTTGATACATAGTCTTTTTGCCACTTCAAATGCACTGTTTAATACACTATCAGGATATTTCAATTTTTTGCCTGCATTTCTAATCTTATCTATTTCATCATCAATATATCCAGCTACATACCTGTAATGCTCTTAAAAACATAGATGAACCACTGACTTTTTAACCTTATTGCTTGTCCAGAATATTAAATGCACATAGGAAGCAATATTAGTGGGTTTCTATACACACTATATTTAAACCACTACTATTTCTTCGTATGAGGACATCCAGAAACAGTAAGCACCCATCATTTTCCATTTCATCGTGAATTTAATTGATGGTACTAATTGATTTATCTTAGTAAAAAGTTTTTTATCTTGGTTCCCTGGCCATACACAAATTATGTCGTCAACATACCTAAACCATGTTACATTGTCAGTACTGTTCTTGTAGTATATATATTTGTGACTTCTCACTCTGTATCAGTCCTTCGTCAATGGCTTGAAATAAAGTCGAAACCGGTCAGGACCTACACCCCATTTCTTATTTTTCACCTGTGGTAATGTGTGATAAATGAATCACGTACAAAAGTGATAATAATCATCAATGGATACCACGCGCCTTCCGATCTTTCTGTGTTCTTCCCCATCTTGAATATGCCGTCAGAGAATTTGCCGACGCCCTCACTCAAGCTCATACCAACAAGGAACACCTGCGGTTTTATGAATGTCCAGGATGAACAAGTGATACCAAGATCATTCTAACCAATTCCTTTGCTGAAATTAGAAGACCAACTCCCCGGTGAAATACAACATGCCATATTGGAAAACATATCAACATCAAAACATTGAAACCAAAAAGAATTTTGAAGATCTCACGAGGAAAGACGACATTTTGAAGCTTCAATACCACCAGATTGAGAGATTCCTACGTGAATATTGTCATGAAGATGAGGAATCAGTGTATCGGAAACTGAAACGGAAACACGATAATAAATGAAACTGTTGATTGAAAAGAAGCCCTTGGACCAACAAATTAAATCATGAATGTCGTCAACTTATCAAACAAACAGCTGGATAGAAATGTAACTAGTGCCTTAGGCTACGTTTTAAACTTTGCTTTATCTCCTGGCGGAAGGAACAGTGTGGAAATAACTAAAGGACTGTGTAATTTGGAAAAATATAGTGATCTAACGAATGAAGAAGGAACATGATTATGAGTGATTTATGGAAGTATGAAAAATCAGACACCAAGCAAACGTCCCCAAAAGATTTATGGTTGCTATTAATGAACTGAAAAGATAAAATATACACATGACAAAAGCAGATAAATCAGGCGCCCTTGTAATTTTAAATAAAAGTGAATATATAGAAAAAATGCAAAATCTTTTAGGTGATGATCTTTACATATAAAGAATTAAATAAGAACCTGATAGACAATGTGAATAGTGGTTTCAATAAGAAAGTGAAAACCTGTTAAAAGGTAACGAAAGCCTTATAAAGAAGTTGTGTGACCTTCCATCGCTACCATACATGTATGGTACAATAAAAACTCACAAAGCAAACTTTTCCTGCCAGGCCAATTATCAGTTCAGTTGGTTCCCATCATACAAGCTATGAAGTACTTAGTAGATATTCTCAACCCATTAGTAGGTACCATCTCAAATGCAAATATCAAGAATAATGTGGACCTGATAAATAAACTAAATAGTGTAGAGATTAATATGAACTAGCTTGTAAGTTTTGATGTTGTATCACTATTCACAAAGGTGCCAATAGATGATCTGATGAAGTTTTTATCTGAATTGTTAGAGAACACACAGCTGGATATCCCATTTTCTAAAAGTACTTTAATTGAACTGATTAAATTATGTAAAAGATTGTAAATTTGAATTTAATGTAAATTTTACTCCTCACAAAATTTTGGTATGGCAAATGGGAAACCCTCTATCCCCAGTGTTAAGTAACTTATATATGGAATTTTTTGAAAAGAAGATATTAAACAAACATAATCCCACGTAATGTAACATGTTTTAGGTATGTTGACGATATAATTTGTGTATGGCCAGGGAACCAAGATGTAAAAAAACTTTTTGCTAAAGTTAAATCAATTAGTACCATCAATTAAATTCACGATGAAATGGAAAATGATGGTGCTTTACCAGTTTCTGGATGTCCTTTCATACGAAGAAAATAGGGGTTTAAATATATGTGTATAGAAAACCCACTAATATTGCTTCCTATGTGCATTTCTATTCTGGACAAAGCAATATAGTTAAAAGTCAGTGTTTTCATCTATGTTTTTAAGAGCATTACGGTATGTAGCCCTGAATATATTGATGATGAAATAGATAAGATTAGAATGCAGGCAAAAATTGAAATATCCTGATAGTATTAAACAGTGCATTTGAAGTGGCAAAAAAGACTATGTATCAAAACCAGAAAGAACCTTACAACACAAAAATTTGCTTGTTCTGCCTTATATAATAGTATGAAAGATATCCCTCATCTTCTTAAGAATTTTTTGTTAATGTCGCATTTAAGAACAATACAACAATGAAAAAATGTACTTATCAAGAACTCCCAGACAATATTAAAGGGGTGTGTATATAAATTCCGTGTAAGTCTTGTACAACTTTTTTATATTGGCCAAACTGGGAAAGCACTGAAAAAAAGAATTGAACAACATAAGAATGTGTGAGATATGCACAAGGAACAGTGGTATATTTTGTACATGTTAGTGAGAACAATCATGCTATCAACTGAAGGGGCAAAAAGGATTGTATATTCTAATAATGCACTGGAAAGGAACATCATTGAATCTAGCTTCATAAAAGAAAGTTACAACCATAATATGAATATCAGTCAAGGAATGTATAAACTTGATCCTTTAATATCAAAAGAAATTTGTAAATTGTTTTAAACTTTAAGGTAGGTAGAGATGTATGAAAATAGGATTATCATATTTGTAAACACAGTACGAGGGTAGTAATGTTAATGAGTTTCCAACCTGCCTGGCATGACACCTGTCAGGTGGATCTGAGGTGGGGTATGGTCTGTTTATCAGCAATGTCCCCTGAGAGTCTATTGTGATTTTTTTAGCCAAATGAGTTTTAAAGGCCATTCCTACCTCGACACCGGCCTGAGTGGGGATATGAGCTCTAACGATTTTGTATGTTCGTCAGTACTGTTCTTGTAGTATATATATTTGTGACTTCTCACACTCTGTATCAGTCCTTCTGTCAATGGCTTGAAATAAAGTCGAAACCGGTCAGGACCTACACCCTGTTTCTTATTTTTCACCTGTGGTAATGTGTGATATATATATATATATATATATATATATATATATATATATATATATATATATATATATATATATATATATATATATATATATATAAATATAAGCACACACGCATATATATATATACATATTAAAACATCATGAAATTTTATATGAAAATTACGTAAAAGGAGAACTTTTCTCTTTCAAAGTATGGCAGTGAACGACCTCCATCCTTTCAAAATACAAATAGGTCAGCATTGCTCAGGAATGAACTCCTATGACCTTTCTGCCTCCGCGACCCACTGACCTTAGCTCAGTTTGGAAATAGATCCTACTAAAAAAACTTACCAATTAATTCAGCGTAATTAATTCATATTCATGGAAGCTCTCATGCGATGGGTACTTGTGTGAAAAGCAAATCATAAATAACATTTTCAATTTGATGCTACAAATAGCATCTACCTTTTCGGAAGTATGTTTCCCCAGTTAGTAACCAATTTAGATTTTCAAAGCGTCCTTTGGAAGCTTGAATTTCGAGTATATGGCCCCTGTGGGCTTGTTCCATGTGAATAGGGTTCACCTTTTAAGAAAAAAAAAAGTAAATTGAAAGTCGGCACATCTCCTAAGAGCGGACGTGGACTGAGATATATTCGAAGTCTCTACCTTATCGTATCCCAAGAAGGCGGATATGGCATGTTGGAATAATGAACACTGAAAATAACTACATTTTCAAAGCATTTTTGAATAATGTACATTGAAAGTAGCTACCCTTTTAAAGCATTTTTGAATGATGTACATTGAAAGTAACTACCTTTTCAAAGCATTTTTTAATAATGAACATTTTCAAGTAACTACTTTTTCAAAGCAGGTTTGAATAATGTACATCAACAGTAACTACCATATCAAAGCATTTTTGAACAATGAACATTGACAGTAACTACCTTTCTAAAGCATTTTTGAATAATGAGCGGAAAGTAACTACCTTTTTAAAGCATTTTTGAATAATGAACATTGAAAGTAATTACCCTTTCAAAGCATTTTTGAATAATGTACATTGAAATTAACTAGCTTTTTAAAACATTTTTGAATAATGAACATTGAAAGTAACTACCTTTTCAAAACATTTTTGAATAATGAGCGGAAAGTAACTACCTTTTCAAAGCATTTTTGAATAATGAGCGGAAAGTAATTACCTTTTTAAAGCATTTTTGAATAATGAACATTGAAAGTAACCAATTCTTTAAAGCATTTTTGAGTAATGAAATATGAAAGTAACCCTTTCAAAGAATTTTTGAATACTGAATGTTGAAAGTAACTGCCTTTTCAAAGCAGTTTTGAATAATGAGCATTGAAAGTATTTTTTTTTTTTTTTTTTTTTTTCAAAGCATTTTAATAATGAACATTTTTAAATAACTAAGTTTTCAAAGCATTTTTGAATAATGAACATTGAAGGTAACTACCTTTTCAAAGCAGGTTTGAATAATGAGCACTGAAAGTAACTACCTTTTCAAAGCATTTTTGAATAATGACCACTGAAAGTAACTACCTTTTCAAAGAATTTTTGAATAATGAACATTGAAACTGACTACCTTTTCAACGCATTTTTGATTAAAGAACATTAAAAGCAACTACCTTTTCAAAGCATAAAAGGAGCACGGAACACTTCAGTGCACTAATCTTTCAAGACGTCAAGGAATAACTGTAGTTTCAGCAGCTTCCCTTTCAAAAGGGTATAAGCAGGAGTCTCGTTTTAAGCAAACGGTGCCAGATACGTAAGACAGACTTCACAATTCTAAGAGTACAAGCGCAACACTCAACAGTAAATACCGTGCCACGAAGATAATATCAAGATAGCATGTCTACTTTAACATACATATGTACGGTGCATACTGACATACTGATTAACATAAATGCATTAATTCATTCATGCATACGCCAAATATAATATGTCAGAAATAGTTTCAATGAGGAAAAAGTTAATGAGGAAGTTTTACTCATGAATAAAGCACCAACATCTATACAGTTTTGCATGAATGTGTGAATGCAAATAGTGAATACCCTATGTTTATACGTGGGTATATGATATACATAATTAATCAAATGGTAGGTATGTATGGCACAAAGTTAATACTTACCTTAATCAGTCAACTCGTTTTATTGATACTAAAAGACCCTTGAACAACTTTGGCCCACTTTAAGATTAACTGAATGATTCACATGATTAACATGGCCATGCTGAGATTAAAATCTGGGGAAGAGATATTTATATATATATATATATATATATATATATATATATATATATATATATATATATATATATATATATATAGATTTAATTAATAAATAAATGGTGAATAAAAGATATAGACTGATAAAGACAAATAATTTAGTGAATTATTGAAAATATAAATGTACAGTGAGATAGGTAGTAGACAAGTCAGTATAAATTTACAAAATAAATATATACATAAGAATTATATATATATATATATATATATATATATATATATATATATATATATATATATATATATATATATATATATATCATAAAAATAAATATAAGAAAGAAAAAATCTAGCAAGCCAGTACAAATTTACAAATAAAAATATATATATATATATATATATATATATATATATATATATATATATATATATATATATATATATATATATATATGATTATTATCACTTTTGTACGTGATTCATTTATCAAGCATTACCACAGGTGAAAAATAAGAAACAGGGTATAGGTCCTGACCAGTTTCGACTTTATTTCCAGAAACCATTGACGAAGGACTGATACAGAGTGTGAGAAGTCACAAAAATATATACTACAAGAACAGTACTAACGAACATACACAATTTAGAGGCTCCATATACCCCTCTGGCCGAAGTCGAGGTAGAGTGGCCTTAGAAACTCATTTGGCTAAAAATCACAATAGACTCTCAGGGGACATTGCTGATCAAACACCATACCCCACCTCAAATCCACACCACAGGGTGTCATGAGGCGGAGGTTGGAAACTCATTAACATACTGCCCTCGTACTGTGTTTACAAATATGATAATATATTTTCATATATCTCTACTGCCTACCAACAAAGTTTAAACAATTTACAAATTTCTTTTGATATTAAAGGGATCAAGTTTGTAGCATCCCTTGACTGATATTCATATTATGGTTGTAACTTTCTTTATGAAGCTAGATTCAATGATGTTCCCTTTTTCCAGTGCATTATTAGAATATACAATCCTTTTTGCCCTTCCCAGTTGATAGCATGATTGTTCTCACTAAACATGTACAAATATACCACTGTTCCCTTGCATATCTCACACATTTCTTATATTTATTTCAATCTTTTTCCAGTGCTTTCCCGGTTTGGCCAATATAAAAAGTTGTCACAAGATTTACACGGAATTTTATACACACCCTTTAATCATTGTCTGGGGAGTTCTTGATAAGTACATAATTTGTGTATGGCCAGGAACCAAGATATAAAACTTTTTTGCTAAGTTAAATCAATTAGTACCATCAATTAAATCTCACGATGAAATGGAAATGATGGGTGCTTACCGTTTCTGGATGTCCCTCATACGAAGAAATAGCAGTAGGTTTAAATATAGTGTGTAGGAAAAACCCACTAACATTTCTTCCTATGTGCATTTCTATTCTGGACAAAGCAATAGGTTAAAAAATCAGTGTTTTCATCTATGTTTTTAAGAGCATTACGGTATGTAGCCTGAATATATTGATTGATGAAATAGATAAGATTAGGGAATGCAGGCAAAAATTGAAATATCCTGATAGTGTATTAAACAAGTGCATATGAAGTGGCAAAAAGACTTTGTATCAAAACCAGAAAGAACCTACAAACACAAAATTTGCTTGTTCTGCCTTATAATAATAGTATGAAAGATATCCTCATCTACTTAAGAATTTTGGTGTTAATGTCGCATTTAAGAACAATACAACAATGAAAAATGTACTTATCAAGAACTCCCAGACAATATTAAAGGGTGTATATAAAATTCCGTGTAAGTCTTGTGACAACTTTTATATTGGCCAAACCGGGAAAGCACTGGAAAAAGAATTGAACAACATAAGAAATGTGTGAGATATGCACAAGGGAACAGTGGTATATTTGTACATGTTAGTGAGAACAATCATGCTATCAACTGGGAAGGGGCAAAAGGATTGTATATTCTAATAATGCACTGGAAAGGAACATCATTGAATCTAGCTTCATAAAAGAAAGTTACAACCATAATATGAATATCAGTCAAGGGATGTATAAACTTGATCCTTTAATATCAAAAGAAATTTGTAAATTGTTTAAACTTTAAGGTAGGCAGTAGAGATATATGAAAATAGGATTATCATATTTGTAAACACAGTACGAGGGTAGTAAGGTTAATGAGTTTCCAAACTCCGCCTCCATGACACCTGTCAGGTGTGGATTTGAGGTGGGGTATGGTCTGTTTATCAGCAATGTCCCCTGAGAGTCTATTGTGATTTTTAGCCAAATGAGTTTCTAAGGCCACTCCTACCTCGACACCGGCCAGAGTGGGTATATGGAGCCTCTAACGGTTGTGTATGTTCGTTAGTACTGTTCTTGTAGTATATATATTTGTGACTTCTCACACTCTGTATCAGTCCTTCGTCAATGGCTTGGAAATAAAGTCGAAACCGGTCAGGACCTACACCCCGTTTCTTATTTTTCACCTGTGGTAATGTGTGATATATATATATATATAGGAATAAATTTAATTGCAAATATCTAGACAAGTCAGTATGAATTTACAGAACAAATACATGTATATATATATATATATATATATATATATATATATATATATATATATATATATACACACACACACACACACACATATATATATATATATATATATATATATATATATATATATATATATATATATTTATATATATATACCTATATATATATCACATGAATGAAAACTATAAAAGAAAAGTAATCTTTAAGGCCACTACCTATAAAATGTATCAAAAGTCACCTCCTACCGAACTACGTGCCCAAAACATACAAATTACCATAATGATACACGCTTCACAAATAAGTACCAGTCAGTTATAAATAATGATCTATGTCAGGAGACTGATATAATAAGTAACCTAGCAGCCATACTGTCAGGTTTATCCTGTACACATATGAGTACCCAAAAAGATGTTTTTGTCATTTATATACGATTTGTTGCTATTCACACAAGCGTGACTTTTTTTTTTATATTCACAAACAAATTTGATAAGTGCTTCCGGGCATGAGTACATCCATTATAATGCCCTTTGGGTGAAAGTTATTCCCAGGGTATAGTGAATTCGATAGTCAACGATATTTGTGGCTTAATATCACGAATACTTATATCTATATATACATCTTCCACTTCAATCTCATGTTTCCTTCAGTATTTTTAGTCCTGTCATCTCAGATTACGTTAATCCCCATTCTCTCTCTCTCTCTCTCTCTCTCTCTCTCTCTCTCTCTCTCTCTCTCTCTATATATATATATATATATATATATATATATATATATATATATATATATATATACGAGTATATATATATATATATATATATATATATATATATATATATATATATATATATATATATATATATATATATATATACTGTGTATATATATATATATATATATATATATATATATATATATATATATATATTATATATACACACACGTATGTATAACTGAATCACGAAAATAGGGAACGTGATAAATATATAAATAAAGGAAAGTGAAACGACGGAGTGTTTCACTTTCCTTCATGGTACTGTTTTATTTATATATATATATATATATATAATATATATATATATATATATATATATATATATATATATATATATATATATATATATATATATACGTTTATATACATATATGTATGTATGTACGTATAACGCGTGTGTACGTCACACTTGCAATGTGTGAACTCACAATCGAACTTAAACTACGACTGCAAGCACACTATCTCAAATGCTACATATACAAATATATCTTACCAGAAATACTCATTATATTCCAACATTTCAACGAACGTTCCAACTGAGAAAAAGTGGAAAACCGGACGACGCAAGTTCCAGGTACCAATGTAATGGCAATTATCAGCTAACTCGCTCCAACGCATAAATTAATGACGGACATACTTTCCACACTGCTACGATAATGTCAGGAGCAACGGGCGTTCAGGAAATGACAATACGGCATAAGCTTGAATGTGAGTTTAATATTAAACGGCAACGTATGGATGCATTCTCAATACTGTATCATTGCATTCTCAGACATACATCCATACACAACGGAAAAATACAATACATCCATACAACAGAAAAATACAATATGAAAAGCTGTTTCATCGATCTGCAAATTCATACATACGGCGCATGAATCTAAAACTACTGTACATTCCTGCGCTATGGATGAATCTGGTTCCTATAAGAATGATTAAAATCATGTGGAATCAATCCACTGAAATATGGACGCGCATTCTTACAATGCGAAAAATTATTGCATTCGCAGATCACACCCCAACGCATTATAAAAGAACTGGATCGTGTACCGATACGATCATACATTCATGAAGCAATTATAATCGGACAATGATCTTGCTCTGTTGCTTCATTCAATAGCCTCTGTTGACGGAATTAGTTGCGTTACATTTTATGAATAATAATAATATAATCGGTGCCGCTGTATTCTGTTCCTTCTGCCTTCCCGTGGACACGCGATCAGATCATAATAATATTTGTAACCATACAAATATACATTTTACAAACACACGTATATATACATACATATATGTGTGCGTATAAAACGTATATCTGTATGATTACAAGCAGTATTATAGATCTGATCGAAAGTCTCAAGAAAATATATATATATATATATATATATATATATATATATATATATATATATATATATATATATATATATATATATATATATATATATATAATGTTTGTGTATGAGAGAGAGTGTGAGAGAGAGAGAGAGAGAGTAGAGAGAGAGAGAGAGAGAGAGAGATTCATCTGGCATACATACCTGCACTTGTGGCACAATGCATCTCTCAATCTCTCTTTAATTAAAGTTCCATGTGGGTAAGAAATGAAGAAACGAGAGAAATGACGTCTAAACTGAACAACTAAATCGTCGTCGCACTGATATCCAGCAAGCTACTGGAGAGCTGTTAATAATAACAATAATAAAATAACAATAGGGAAGCAACTGGCGATAGCCATAAATATCAACTCTCCTTATTTTCCTTGGCTGCTCAAGGCGCGTGAGATATACGCCTAATGGCACTATGGTGCCCGACCCGCCGCCCCTCATGTAAAACTAAACAAATGGACTAATTCAAGCTATTAAATGCATGATCACTAATATCAGCAATCTTTATGACCTACCACAACTTTCGCCATAATTGCTTTCTGGCAATTACAACTCTTCCCCTTTTATCTCCTGGAATAGACACTCGATACAGCGAGGTTAGTCCACACCACTCCATGGAATCGCTCGGCGACGGATAACTGTCGCAATGCAAATTAAGTCTTCACTAAAAGTCAGTTTTGTCTGCAGCAGCCTCGTCTAGATTAGCTTCCAACAGCTGCTGTAATCTGCTTCGTCTGGGGAGATTACTCAACAGCGCTCGTTGCAGTCCGCCTATTCTGAAGTGGTTTCCAACAGTATTTGATTGATTGTTTGGTTGAATATAGAATTTAGGCCAAAGGCCAAGCACTGGACCTATGAGGTCATTCAGCGCTGGAACGGAAATTCACAGTGAAAGGTTTGAAAGGTGCAACAGGAGGAAAACCTCGCAGTTGCACTAGGAATCCATTGTTAGGAGAGGGTGGGAAGTAAGATGGAAGAGAATATGAAAGGAGGTACAGTAAAAGGAACGAAAGGGGTTACAGCTAGGGGCCGAAGGCACGCTGCAAAGAACTTTAAGTGATCCCTACAGTGCACTGCACGTGGTGCACTGACGGCACTAGCCCCCTACGGGGCCAACAGTATTTGTTACAATACTTGTCTGTAGCAACTTCCAGCAGCCATTATTGTAGACCATTTTCTCTGGAGGAGGTCTAAGAGCAATGACTGAAGTCTGTTTCACTTACAGCAGCTTCAGGCAGTTATTTACTGCAGTCCTTCTGGTCTGGAGAAGTATTCAGCTGCAGATTTTAGTAACCTGTTTAAAGTAGTTTATCCTGTTTGGTCTAGAGAAATTTTCCAGCATTAGATTTCATTAATCTGTTTTGAAGTTCGTTCTGTATGGTGCAATTTCCAGAAATCTTGTTGTAATCTGTTTTGTCTAGCAAAATTTCTAACAGCCTTTGTTAGCTTGCATCCACACTACAGTCACCAACTCATCACACATACACATCACAAAAAGGTTCAATACCAGTCAAAGGCTTAATGATAATTCTAAACAGTACTTCACACGATTACTCCGCATTTGCCAAAGGTTCCTGCTCCATTCGCAGTCGCTGACTTGTCTTCAACATTTTCGTTACTGAGGTGAGGATGCAACCTAAAAAAAGGCTGTTAGAAACTTCACTAGACAAAAACTATAATAAGATTTATGGAAACCGCTCCAAACAGACAAACTTCAAAATAGATCATTGAAATCTACTGCTGGAGCTTCTCCAAACAGTAAAGACTGCAACAAATGATTGCTGGAAACTACTCAAGGCACTACAGACTTCAGCAAAGACTTCGATCCCACCAGACAAAATGTTCTACGACAGTGGTTGTTGGAAATTGTTCCAAACAACATGGATTCCAACAAATACTGTTGGAAAATCCTTCAAAGTAGTCGGACTGCAACGAACGCTATTGAGTAATCGCCCCAGAGAAAGTAGATTACAATAACTGTCGAAAACTAATCTAAGCGAGGCAGCCTCAGACAAAACTGACTTTATATGCGATAAGTTGCTGACCTGTGTTCATGACATGTTTTACTGTTTTGCAGACACTCAATTACTGTACGTTTAATCTGGAGCAGTTTTATCAGTCTTTATTGCAGGCCGTTTCACCTGGGTCAGTCTCTGATGCTACTGTTGCAGGCCGTTTTGTATGAAGTAGCGAGTGCCCAATCTCTGTTTTAATTTTGGAAGCAAAATACAGTAATTACTCCTCATCAGATCAACATTGCTTGGCCTACTTCGTTCAAAGGCTGAAGTTGGAACTACCTCGACGTCTCTCCATCGATGACCTTTACAAAGAAACGATGATAAAGAGTCCTCTTGACTCATCCTGAATGATGATCTTCTTCAGCACAAATATAATGCGAAAAAAAGATATACTCTTGGAGGGAATAAACATGCATCATCAGGTTTATAAGGCCGAAACCGGAATACCAAATCCGGATAAAAGAGGAAGGTTGAGCTTAGAGTAAACATTCATGACTTGTAAATCCCAAGGGACAACTATGAGCAAGAGTTCTCGCTGGAGAAATTTTATTGTAATAAAACAGTCGATAAATTTTAGCAGTCTGGTGCAAAAGATACACCGGCTTATCGATTTCTTGGTACTTCCTCCTTAAAAATTACAGAGAAACTTATTAAAGCATGGTAGCTCATACTAATATATATATGCAGATATTATGTATATGTATATACATACTCATATATATAATCACAGATCTTATCAACTTAACATTCTGCAACCTTAGTATGAAGCTCACCATCCTCGTGAAACTGTTTTATATATATATATATATATATATATATATATATATATATATATATATATATATATATATATATATATATATATAATATACATAATACACACATACATTTATATATATATACAGTCCATATATTGAGAAAATCAGGTAATACCAGAATCAAACATTAAGAAACTGTTTCAGATTTTGGCTAGGAGCATTTTCAAACACGAATTCCTTCATCACTTATGAGTTTCTTGAGTACAAATGAGTTTCTTTTTTAAAATACCAAATACATTGACACGATATAAACAAAAAGTAAGGAAATAAAGCAATGACTTTGGGATGAGAAAAGACAGAAAACGAGATGCCCCAGTTTGGAAAATAAACCCCTCAACGGATTCGAGACGTAATAAGATTACAAGACAGGAAAGCGGGAAAACTCTTGGTCATAATCTCACCAGAAGTCTGCAGAAATAAAACGATGGCTTTATAGTCGTTCTTTACTCTATCTACTGACCTAAATTCTACACGATAGGAAGTAGTTGGCTGGTTTGGATTAAACAGCCCTGTGCCTGGACTGGACCTTGTCCAATGCAACCCTTAAGTGTGCTAAGCTGTTGAAAGGGCTAAGGGGCCTGACGTGGACCTCTGGACTCCCTAACAACAGAAACAAAGGAAAACACGACAAGTGGGGGCGGGGTCGGCACTGACATTGAGATTTGAGGTAGCTGTGAAAATGTCCATTTATTTTCAAAGAAATAGTGAAGCAAACTTAAACAAATAAAAAATGCGCCGAAGTTTCTTTGGCGCAATCGAGTTTTCTGTAGAGCCATACGTATAATCAAGGCCACCGAAAATAGACCTATCTTTCGGTGGTCTCGGTATAATGCTGTATGAGCCGCGGCCCATGAAACTTTAACCATGGGCCAGAGGTGGCCTTTCTTATATCGTTGCTAGAAGCACGATTATGGCTAACTTTAACCTTAAATAAAATAAAAAAAACTACTGAGGCTAGAGGGCTGCAATTTGGTATGTTTGATGATTGGAGGGTGGATAATCAACATACCAATTTGCAGCCCTCTAGCCTCAGCAGTTTTTAAGATCTGAGGGCGGGCATAAAAAGTGTGGACAGAAAAAGTGCCGACAAAAAAAAGTGCTAACGGACAGACAAACCCGGCACAATGGTATTCTTTTACAGAATACCATTTTTAGTTGGAAAACTAAAAAGTTGAGAGGTCCTTTAAATTACCCTTAAAATAAAGACTTCCTAAACCTACTTACAAGTTTGTAAAGTGTTTCACAGTGACTAGATAGCACTCCTTCATTCATCTCTGTTGGTTTGTCAGAGTCCAGAGGTTCACGACAGGGGAAGGCCAGTGCTGACATAAGCCAGCTTAACCCGAGCCAACACACTGACGTCTTCATTAGTGCTGGCAGTGAGCTAAAGGGATGTATACTGTCTACAGTGGTTCTCAACCCGGGGGGCGTCAGCAATTTCCAGGGGTTGGGGGGACGTGACCCCTATGGAAAAATTAAAAATTCTCTCATTATATTCGTTATTCCCTTAACAAGAGTCGCTAATCAGCAGTGTCAAGTATCTCACCCATTCATTCCAAAAAGAATAAAAACACCCCTTCTCTTTCTCTTATTTTTTATTTTCCTTTAAATCTGGGAGGGAATTTTACTCATAGATGCAAGGGGGGCGTAGAGGGAAGGACCAAGTCTTAGAGGGGGCGTGGTAATAAAAAAAGGTTAAGAACCACTGGTCTAACATGTTAACAATAAAATAATCGTAAATACTTACAAGAACCCAGGCAGTCGAGAATACGGAGAATTCCCGCTTCTTGGATATTATCATTCATCCTGAATCTAATCTTTTCATCATCATCTGTCTACCTATCCTTCGCCCTTCTTTTTCTCTTTCTTTCACTGGCTGCAAATCTACTTATAGTACTGTCTCTCTCTCTCTCTCTCTCTCTCTCTCTCTCTCTCTCTCTCTCTCTCTCTCTCTCTCTCTCTCGCATAGAATATAATTTACTTTCTGTATATCTACTTATTTACCTATCTTAGTAAAAATTCATAGTGATTCTGAATGTTTCATAATTTCTCGATAAGTTGTATCATTGTACATCCATAATAACCCTGACTCTCTCTCTCTCTCTCTCTCTCTCTCTCTCTCTCTCTCTACTCATTCGCATAGAATATAATTTACTTTCTGTATATCTACCTATTTACCAATCTTAGTAAAAATTCATAGTGATTCTGAATGTTTCATAATTTCTCGATAAGTTGTATCACTGTACATCCATAATAATCCTGACTCTCTCTCTCTCTCTCTCTCTCTCTCTCTCTCTCTCTCTCTCTCTCTCTCTCTCTCTGTGTGTGTGTGTGTGTGTGTGTGTGGGCATAGGCCTTGGCTCTTCCCTTGCAAAAACATAAAAATCTAACCATTAAAACCTTTCAGTTAAAAATACATGTTGAAATCATCCACTGCTCCCTAAAAAAAAATAAAAAAAAATAATCATCAATCATTTCGAGAGAACAAAAGCTCAAAGAAACTAGCAAGGTCACCAAAAGACCCAAGGTCACAGAGAAACAAAGAAAAAACAAAGGACAAGGTCACTTACAAAGCGGTACTAGACATTGCCTCCAAGAGGCGTTAATGGGGTCGCTTGTCACATTGTTCAAGGTGGAAGTTAAAATGATATTAAATGAGCGAAGAGGTGTTTTTGTCCTCCGGGCTATTGTTGTGCCCTTGTATTATTCTGCTTGGATGAATCTCCCCTCCACGAAGCGAGTTCAGGAATGCTTTTCGTTACGGAGAAGAATAAAGAGGAGAACTGTAAAAGGAAAGAGTGAGAGAAAAAGGAAATTGAGAAGAGCACAAGTCAAGTAAGAGAGAATGAAGAAATTATTACATATGTTAGGGTATGTAAATAGAAAAATAATTCTCGAGTGAGTTATGATTATCATTGGTAGTCATAGTAGTAGTATTAGTAATAGGCGAAGAAAAGCTACTTTTAACAATAAATATTTTGAGAATGCTCCAATACACAAACCTCTTTCCACTGCCACTTTGGTTAATGCTGATCTGACTTACCTAAGAAGTTACTATCTTAAAAAGACTAACGGCTGGTCTGGACAAGCGAGGGTATCTACGATCGCATCTCGTTAATCAATTAACTATGCAATCGAGAGAATGCAAACCCTTAACCTCAAGCAAAGCAAGCAATCAAAGTTTTCTTTCGACACCAAGTTGCATTTCGCAATGAACAACGCCTTGAGGTTGTCGATGGGGTTGAATAAACGGGAAAACTGACCACAACCTAAAAGTCACGAGGTGCAAAATATCCCTGTCATAAACTGGCTTCATAGATACAAAAGCTGATTTTGAGCCACATTAGGGCTCGTTGCCACTTGCACAAGAACGAGGCAAGTTTTGGTTACAAGCCCGTCTTTCTGGGCTTGGAACAGCATGTGTGTGTGTGTATACAAGCTCTCATGGCATAATTACAGTACAAACAAACAGGCAGCTACAAGCGTTATGGAGATGATAACCTCAATCTCCAAGGAAAATATTCGGACAAATTCCCGAATATTATTTCAGAAAGCTACAACTACACAATCCAAATTATATAGTTTTCATTCCGATACTTTTAAGTTGGTTATTATAAAGATGTCCTTTTAATTATTGCAATGGACTTGTAATATATATAAAAAATATGTATATATATATATATATATATATATATATATATATATATATATATATATATATATATATATATATATATGTATGTATGTATATATATATGGCTATCGTTATTTCATAGCAGACCATATTCCAAAACAACTATGTCAAGGACATTACTAACTTAATGAAATGGTGTACTTTGATCTAAAGGGACTGACATCACAGCCCTGTTTCATTTAGGTCTGCTCAAAGAAAAGAAAAAGGAAATGCGATAAATTTCCTTCACAGCGGAGAAAATTGCACAAAGGCTCCAGAGGCACAGTCACCGGAAAACGCCAACGACATATAAGGGTTTTATGGACAGCCATAAAGAGAAAAGAACGCCAACGGCTGTCGAATGGGGCGACATCTAGCGGCAGCGAGGATAGGTGGAGACGAGAACTCCCTTCTAACTCTCTCACTCTTCCTCCTCCTCCTCCGAACCTCCTCCCCATCACATGGCAAAGGAGGAAGAGAGGAATGGGGAGTGGAGGAGGGGTGCTTCATTATCATTTGGGTAAAAAAAAAAAAAGGATATACCTGGATTGATCGACGAAGCAAACAAAGTATGCGAGAAAGCCGCCGCGAAGACATCGAGTCGGCTGCAGCAGCAACAGAGCAGCGCTTTGGCTCCCACCCACGTCCTCGATCGTAAACATGCATCTCCACAACGTAATCAAGACGTAAAGGGACTCTAATAACCGCGAGAGCGCAATGCTGCATCTCCTTGTAAGCGTCTCCTCTGCGCTGAAGCTTTAATAACCTATACAAAAAGGACCGGAGGGGCCCTTTTGCCGGAGCAACCACGACGTCCCTCGTTATTAATAAGCTGTGACGGCCCCGTTCTCAGGTTCCAGGCGGGGGCGTCTGCAACACTCGCCTGGAAGTCAAGATGGCGGGTGGCGTGGGAGGCGGAAGAGAAATGGGGCTAACAGATGTCTGGAGGAGGAGGAGGAGGAGGAGGAGGAGGAGGAGGAGAGAGGGTAAGAGAAGGGATTTAGCTTTTGGGGCATCTTGGGATTACAGGAAGACAGATACATGCGATACGAAGGGATGGAGAATACTAGGGCTTTGTCGATGTAAAAGCAACCATCGCAGGAAGTAATAACGTTTGATATTTAGGTATACCTTTGACCAACTCACAAAAGGACGACTAAGTGAGCGAAAGACCAAATTAACAGCTATTTCTCGAGAAACATAATGTTATCATCAACGAGTGTCAGATGCTCACATTTGCAAAGAACTTCTTGCATTCCCAGTGGGGTGGAGAGTAATGTAATGTTAGATGTTATTCAATCAACAAATAGATTCAGTGAACTTTAAATACAGAACAACGCTGACTGAAAAGTTACTCTGTGTAAAAAAACTTGCTGAAAACATATATGAGAAAATGCTAGCATTAAAAAATGTCACTATATACGCAACTAACTAAAACGAAATACTGGTTGATGCGTTCCTCTACCAGCGAATGAATTCACAGGACATATTTCACAATATGATACAGTAAAAGTTATATTCTATATACATAATTATATAAAAAAATACTCCTGGAAAAATGGTTCCACAAAATTGGATGCTACTCTGTAAATAAATGAAAAAACGAACAGTCTTTGAAGAAACGATAAAATAAAAGATTTCTACTTCTAAAAAAAACAATAAAACAATACAAAGGTACATGGAAATCGGATAGAATCATTTATTTGTGTGTGTGTGTTTTTTTTTTTGCCGCGGAGAATAATGAGGTGTGGCAATGATGGTTTTGTACCCATCTTTCACAATTACGACTTGCACAATCACGAGGTAGCCTTTAAATGGAGAATACCTGTTCCACGAATAAATACCTTTGGCACTGAGTGATGGCTGGACTAATTGGTTCATTAAGACCGGAAAGGGATTGTGTAGCTTCTATGGAAATGCTTCGAAATGACGATTGGCGTAGATAACAGACACACGTATACTATGTACTTACGCGCGTGCGAGCGCACACACACACACACACACACACACATATATATATATATATATATATATATATATATATATATATATATATATATATATATATACAGTATATATATAATGGCTTCCTTCCAACCCCTTCTCTCTCTCTCTCTCTCTCTCTCTCTCTCTCTCTCTCTCTCTCTCTCTCTCTCTCTCTCTCTTTCTCGTGGGTTTATACACGTATGTGCACGTGTTTGTGAATTACAAACATACATATACATTCATCTACAAGACACAATCACATACACACACATAGTGTACATATATATACATATATATATTTATATATATATATATACATATATATATACACACATATATATATAATTCATATATATATATATATATATATATATATATATATATATATATATATATATATATATATATATATATATATATATATAGATATACAAGCAATCAAGCATTGTTATCGTCTGATTCAGCTAAACAAAAGAAAACAAGAGGCTCTAAGGATTTTTTCCTCTTATTTACCTAAATACTGTATCATGCTTTTACAAAGAGATACAGAGGCTCAAAAACATTCACATGACACAATCGTTACACAGTCATCAAATTGTCGAAAAAGGACTATGTTAGGTTATATTAAGTTAGGTCAAAATTTGACGTATGCTTTCACATTAATTCAAATGTTCTAAAAATAATTAGGTTCTTCTGTGCTCGTGAAAATCATTCCCCGTATACTAACATGCGTAACTGATCTCTTCTTCCTATATTTCCTATCACTTTCTGTTACTTCTTTCAAGTGAACACCATATTCTTTAGAAGCTTGAATTTCTAGTCATTGGCCCCTGTGGGGTTGTTCCATATGAATAGGGTTCATCTTCTGAATAATAATAATAATAATAATAATAATAATAATAATAATAATAATAATAATAATAATAATAGTTCTGACTCAAATGCCATTTGCAGTTTTCTGTACTGTGATTTTCTTCGCAATTTCGACAGTTTCAATCTAACACCAGATCTACCGGTAGCTCATCAATCCGAGGCGAGTCGAACCATGACTTAAAGAGTTTCAGAGGACGCTGAAATAAATCACTGGTAACTATAATAAAAACGGCAAATGAACTCTAGTTACCGAAAGGTCATCAAAAAATACGCCAGCACAAATTCATTCCTGCTTTCTGCTGACGTCTCCTGAATTCAGGTGTATCGGTCGTATTTTCCATTCCCTCTTACTCATTTATTTATCACCTTTTCCTGTAACTTGTAACTTTCTGCAGACTTATTTTCCTTTGGAGCCCTCTTGGATTTATAGTCTGTCGACTCTATCCAACTGGGGTTGTCACAATAAAATTCTAATAGAATTCTGAGAAGCAAAATTCCAAGTGGAGTTGTCACAATGCGATTCTAATTTGAATCCGGGCAAGCAAAATTCTGCTAAATGAATATCGAGCAGAATGCTCCGAGGAAACATTATAACAGAATTCTCTGTAAGGAAAATATAATAGCATTCACTTAAGGCGAATTTTAATTGAATTTTTCGATGCCAAATTGAGACTACACACAAAAGCAAAAATCGACTCGAACCGAAATTAGTGGGTTCCAGAAGAAATTTTGTCCGTAAGAGTTTTCAGCTGAAGATATAAAGAATTGAAGGAAAAGAAGTTGTAAAATGAGTATCTGAACTGAAGTTACAATGAACCGATCAGGAGAGGAATTCTGAAGGAATTTTCAGTCGTGAAACTCTGACTGAATTCTTAAAACTGATTTCCTGATTAAGCTATCAAAGGTGGAATTCTGATTCCGCTGAGGTTCTCAAAGTTAAATTCTGACGGAATTCTAAATCTAAATTCTAAATCAATTCTCAGAAGTGATTTTCTGGTGGCATTCACAGAAGCGAAAGTCGTGAATAATCGTAATGCATTAAATTCTGGTAATATTCCATGGCAATCGGCATTCTCAGAAATTAAATTCTTTTGGAATTTTCACACATAATTTTACTGGAATTCTTAGAAATAAAATTCTAAAACAAATCAGAATTTAAATATCAGTGAAATTCTCAGAAATGAAATTCTAAAACACATCAGAATTTAAATATCAATTAAATTCTCAGATATCAAATTCTAAAACAAATCAGAATTTAAATATCACTGAAATTCTCAGAAATGAAATTCTAAAACAAATCAGAATCTAAATATCATTCAAATTCTCAGATATAAAATTCCAAAACAAATCAGAATTTAAATATCAATGAAATTCTGATATAAAATTCTGAAACAAATCAGAATCTAAATATCATTCAAATTCTCAGATATAAAATTCCAAAACAACTCAGAATTTAAATATCAATGAAATTTTCAGATATAAAATTCTAAAACAAATCAGAATCAAAATGTTACTGAAATTCTGAAACAAATCAGAATTTAAATATTACTGAAATTCTCAGATATCAAATTCTAAAACAAATCAGAACTTAAATATTACTGAAATTCTCAGATATAAAATTCTAAAACAAAACAGAATTTAGATATCACTGAAATTCTCAGATATAAAATTTTAAAACAAATCAAAATCTAAATATCACTGAAATTCTGAAACAAATCAGAATCTAAATATTACTGAAATTCTCCGATATAAAATTCTGAAACAAATCAGAATTTAAATATAACTGAAATTCTCAGATATAAAATTCTAAAACAAATCAGAATTTAAATGTCAATGAAATTCTCAGATATAAAATTCTAAAACAAATCAGAATCTAAATATCATTGAAATTCTCAGAAATGAAATTCTAAAACAAATTAGAATTTTACTATCACTGCAGTTCTCAGAAATGAAATTCTAAAACACATCAGAATTTTACTATCACTGAAATTCTCAGACATAAAATTCTAAAACAAATCAGAATTTTACTATCACTGAAATTCTCAGATATAAAATTCTAAAACAGAAATGAAATTCTAAAACAAATCAGAATTTATATATCATTGAAATTCTCAGAAATGATATTCCAGAATATTCTCAACTTTTCAATGCAAATGAAGCTCTCTGAAGTTTATGTATAAATGTCTCAAATTTTCAACCACACTCAAATTCAGAGAAATGAAATTCCAACAGAATATTTACAGTTTCAGTACCAGAAAAAATATTCTAGTATAATTCCCATGATTTCATCACATTCTTGGAAGAAAATATTTGAATTATTTAATGAGTAATTAAACGCAAACATGGGATAAAATTCTGAATATTTAACGTCTTCCAAACATTGCTCAAAATAGGTGTCGTGTGCGTAAAATACATCTCTCTCTCTCTCTCTCTCTCTCTCTCTCTATAAAGAAAGTCCTCCACGAGGTATAATATCCCTGAGAGATCAAAGTGATGTTTGATGGAGTGTTAAAGAAAAGACTTCCGCAATTTGCATTTTGCAATGAATTGCAGGAGATTTCATCTACGAGACCAGTCTAAACTGATTCCGAAACGGGATGTGAGAAATTTCGAATGCTACAAAGAAAAGGTGAAGAAATGATTCGATAAAAAAATACCAAGGGAAGCGTACGAGTGAAATGAATCAGAACAAAGAATGAAAATCAAAGTGAAGTGAGTTACGAGAGATGTCATCATCATATTCCAGCAAAAGGTCATTTTTTGAAGGAAAACTAAAACTGAAGACAAAAGTGAAAATTATCAGTTTGAAAAATTAAATGAGTTAAAGGAAACCTAAAAATACTGGTTTAAAAGTGAAATGAGTTGAAGGCAGTCTAAAAGTATTATTATAACAAGTTTAATGAGGTGAAAATAAGTGTAAAAATAGTAGCATAGAGGTGACAAGTGCTGAAAAAAAGTCAGAAAATGAGAACAAGAAAGGAAATAAGGTAGAGGGAAACTAATAAATATGACAAAAGTGAAGCAAAACAAGAGGATTTTCGAAATATGGCGAACAGAAATGAAATAAGTTAGAAAACAGCCAAAAAAATTTTAAGAATAAAAAGAAAATCTTATGAGTTTACACGTCACGTGAATTAAATAAAATTGCAACAATAGCAGAAAAGCGAAACACTTTATATATATATATATATATATATATATATATATATATATATATATATATATATATATATATATATACTGTGTATATATATATGTGCGTGTGTGTGTGTATGTATACACACACACATATATATATGTTTGTGTGTGAGTTAAGAGAAATAAGTTAATTTACAAAATAGATATAAACTCAATTAAAATGAGAATGAAAGAGGAATGAATTAGATAAAGCAGGGAAATTGCTTATATTCACTCTAAAATAATGGGTATTAAAATGAGTCTAAGGTGGTCCAAAACCCTGAGTGTGCATGAAATGAGTTAATGAGCATTTAAAATACACCAAATGAATGAAATGTGGTCTGCTCAAAATCATGGATTCGAGCGAATTATTCTGAGGATATAAGGAATCGGAGAATATGAGGACTCCGAGAATATAAGGAATCGGAGAATATGAGGACTCTGAAAATATAAGGAATCTGAGAATATAAGGACTCTGAGAATCTAAGGACTCCGAGAATATAAGGAATCGGAGAATATGAGGACTCTGAAAATATAAGGAATCGGAGAATATAAGGACTCTGAGAATACAAGGGATCGGAGAGTATAAAGAATCGGAGAATATGATATAAGGAATATGGAAATATAAGGAATCGGAGAATTAAGGACTCTGAGAACATAAGGACTCTGAGAATATGAGGATTCTGAGAATATGAGGAATCTGAGAATATAAGTAATCTGAGAATATGAAGACTCAGGGAATATAAGGAATCTGTGAATATAAGGACTCTGAGAATATAAGGAATCTGAGAATATGAGGACTCAGGGAATATAAGGAATCTGTGAATATAAGGACTCTGAGAATATAAGGAATCTGTGAATATAAGGACTGAGAATATAAGGAATCTGTGAATATAAGGACTGAGAATATAAGGAATCTGTGAATATAAGGACTGAGAATATAAAGAATCTGTGAATATAAGGAATCTGTGAATATATGGACTCTGAGAATATAAAGAATCGGAGAACTTATATAAAGAATCTGAGAATTTGAGGACTCTGAGAATATGAGGAGTCTGAGAAATAAGGAATCAGATTTAGCAAAACTGCAAATATCACAAGTAAGATAAGTTAGGTGAAGCCTTAAAGGACAGTTACGACAGTGAAGTGAGTTACAGGCCGTATAAAGGAGTATGCATGGCCATATAAGATAGAGAATGACGATAAATTCTGAAAAATAAAAAAAAAAAAAATAAAAATTTAAGGGCTAAAACTTCGCGTAGACGGAAACAAAACGTGATTATCAAAAGTATGTGAGACAGTAAACTATTATGATAGTCTCAATTTTACATAAAATTAAGACAATGAATGAATGAACGAATGAGTGAGTGAATGAATAATTATAAGTTATCTGGCGTCATAACTGCAGTGAAAATTTAGGAACAATGCAACTACAATAATGAGACTCAAAGTCATCAGGAAACTACAATAAGATGTTCTAAATTTAATCCTGAATTTAGATAAAATATACCAACTATAAGAGACGTTTGTAATACTCTCAATTTTTCACATAATGGGGACAAATATAAGACCGACCCAATTCAACCTTTGGTAGGGAAACAAACGTGAATTGCTTTCAATTTTACATCAAATGGACGACAATAGGGCACGACCACAGATAAGTATTTTACACCAGACATAAAAATGATACCGCAAACCCACAACTCAACCGTCGGCAGGAAATTCAGCAAACATATTGTCAACTTTGCATACAAATTCAGGACAAACGGCTGTCAAGGACCACAACAATGGCGCACAACGGTAGGTGAGAAAAGAGGCAGATGCGGTACCTTGAATTTTACAGCAAATACAGCCTGAAAGATAACAAGAACAGCAACAGAATGAGACTCAACTTCAGGTGGGAAAGTAAGCAGATTCGATGCTGTCAATTTTATAGACAATAAAATTTCTGAAAATATTTTT